>NC_068982.1:167767199-167768668 GCF_001194135.2 Octopus bimaculoides
GCCTACCTCTTCCACGGGTTCCCTCAACTGTTAGGGTGTGGCACTTTTTCACGCAGCTATCCTCCTCCATTCTCACCACATGTCCATACCAGCGCAATCGTCTCTCTTGCACGCCACAACTGATGCTTCTAATGTTCAGCTTTTCTCTCAAGATACTTACACTCTGACGGGTATTCACATTGACATTACACATCCAACGGAGCATACTGGCTTCATTCCTTGCGAGCTTACGTATGTCCTCAGCAGTTACAGCCCATGTTTCACTGCCATGTAGCATGGTTGTTCGTACGCATGCGTCATACAGTCTGCCTTTTACTCTGAGTGAGAGTCCCTTTGTCGCCATGTATCTATGTGTGTGTGTCTTCGTGTCAGTGTTTGTCTCCCACTACCGCTTGTCAACCGGTGTTGGTGTGTTCACGCCTTTATAATCTAGCAGTTCGGCTAAAGAAACCGATAGAATAAGCACCACCAGGCTTAACAAAAAATAAGTCATGGGATCGATTCATTCGACTAAAACAATTCTTCAAGGCGGCGCCCCAGCATGGCCTCAGTCTAATTGAAAAAAGTAAAAGGTATATCTATCTATCTATCTATCTATCTATCTATCTATCTATCTATCTGTCTGTCTGTCTGTCTGTCTGTCTGTCGTAAGAATGACATTAACCTGTATCCGTGATGAGACTTCGATTTCTGGTGTTGTGGAAAGCATGGAGTCATTCATTAATTACCTTTAATCTCTCGGATCCGTTCTGGCTCTGTCAGTATCCCGTATGCAGGTTAAACAGATTCCACAGTGCTATAGAGAAGGATCTCCGTATCTTTTGACAAAGCTGTGGGAAAGGCAGCTCTTAGAAGAGAAAGATACTCTGACACAAAACTTGCAGTCAAAATAGTCCCAGTTACCTTGCAATGTTTGTCACTGGAACCAAAGCGGCGAACTGGCAGAAACGTCAGCACGTCGGGCGAAATGCGTAGCGGTATTTCGTCTGTCTTTACGTACCAAGTTCAAACTCCGCCGAGGTCGACTTTACCTTTCATCCTTTCGGGGGTCAATGAATGCCAGTTGCACACTGGGGTCGATCTAATCGACTGGCCCCCTCCCTCAAAATTTCGGGTCTTGTGCCTACAGTAGAAAAGAATGTTTGTCACTGGAAACTAGTATGACGACCGAGAGAGTACAAAAGTGTTGTACAAGCATATGTCACTTAAACCTAATGAAGTACTATCGTTTTATTTCTTCACCCCTTTTGTATTGATTAAAGCGCCATGTCGATGTAAAAGTCATATCCACGCACATATCCACCACAATAATCAAACGGAATGTGAGAAGGCTATCATCTGACAAAATGAAGAAATCATCGTCATCACCATCTATATTCCTAGTATATATATATATACACACACACATACACATACACACACACACACACACACATATATATATATATATATATATATATATATATATA
>NC_068982.1:167768977-167769399 GCF_001194135.2 Octopus bimaculoides
TTTCTGACATAATTTAAATATATACTTTAACCATGTAACACAAGCCTTCTGTGGCTTTTTCACTTTTATTATCTTTTATACATCCAACCACGTGCTTTCACATACCAACTTGCTCACCGATATATATATATATATATATATATATATATATATGTGTGTGTGTGTGTGTGTGTATGTGTATGTGTGTGTGTGTGTGAGTATATATATGTATATATATATCTTTTATTGTGTATATTTTTTGTACTTGTTTCAGTCATTTGACTGCGGCCATGCTGGAGCACCGTCTTAAAGGGTTTTAGTCGAAGAAATCGACCCCAGGACTTATTCTTTGTAAGCCTGGAACATGTTCTATCGGTCTCTTTTGTCGAACTGGTAGGCTACAGGAAAATATGCACACCAGCATCAATTGTCAAGGGATGGGG
>NC_068982.1:167769449-167772890 GCF_001194135.2 Octopus bimaculoides
CACACACACACACACACACACACACACACACACACACACACACACACACACACACGATGGGCTGCTTTCCTTTTCCGTCTACCAAATCCATTCACAAGACATTGGTCAGCCCGAGGCTAGAGTAGAATACACTTGCCCGAAGTGCCACGTAGTGGGACTGAACTCGGAACCTTGTGGCCGGGAAAGTAAGCTTCTTACCACACAGCCACGCCTATACTCCAAGTGTAAGAGATTTATAAAGAACTCGATGAAGTAAGCAATACTCTCGCTCAGAGTATTGATGCAATATCTGATGTTTAAATTTCTGTAGCAAATAAAGATTTGTCCGTTTTTAGCGAAATCAAAATTAGTACGGCTTGGCACTTAATTTTACCCGACTCACGTGCATTTCTAATGTGAATATACTGTGATCTCATATATATGCGCATGAATATTGTTCTAAATATACATATGATACATACATCATATTTACAAATATATTCACTTTGTTGTCGGCATATTATGTACATGTGTATGAATATGGACTTAATATATTTACATCAGAAGCATACGTGAATCGGGTAAAAATAGATTTTGCCTGGCTATAAGCATTTTGATATGCTTTGCTTAGGTCTTATTTTAATGTGCTAAATAGATTTAAATATCAGACGCATATACATACTTATAATACACATATACAGTGGAGATTAAAAGATCTATTTAGCATTGATACATACAAACAGGCTAAAAACCGAAGTAGGTCGAGTTTCGTATTCTATGTCTCATTTGTCCCTCTCTATCTCTTCCACTCTCCTACTCTCGATTTCTTTCCTACAGCCTTCATTCACACTCCACGGTATTCATTAACCTTTCCTAGCTTCAGTTAATCATTTGAGAGCCACGGATCAATGATCTTCGGATAAATAGTCTAATGCTCTCCCATTCATGCGACTAGCCGTTCGGACCATTCCAATATATTTAGATAGGTATTTCCGGAAAATTGATTAGGTTTGCCATTATATCGTGCCATTTTAAGGTTACTGAATATTCTCTCATCTCTTAATAATGACATTTTATATTAAAGAAGGTATTTACGAGAAAATATTCAAACAAAATAACGAATGTAGTATTTTAAATATTTAAAAATAAAACTGTAATAAAATAAATATTAAAAATCTTTTGAACGCCTGGTGTCCTGGAGATGATATTTATTTTATCACTTTTAGATAAATTATGATGAGATTAAAAGTTGGAATTTTAAATCAAAGTGTAACAAACAAGATGCACAGAATATACACATTTAGTATTTTTTCTTCTCATTACAAAGATCTTAAATATTTTCTAGTCATAGGTAGCCGTGCATAGTACCATATCATTCCTATTTGAAATCATCTGCATGTCGTAAATGTCAGTAAATAGATTGCACTAAACAAGGTGGCAAGCTGGCAGAATCGTTAGCAACCCGGCCAAAATGCTAGGCCGCATTTCGTCTGGCTCTTTGACTTTTCCTTTCCTCATTTTTCGGTTGAAGTAATCGATTTACCTCTCTCTCGGAATTGTTGGCTTTGTGGGAAAAAAAATGAAGCGAAACCAACTAGAATACACTAAATTAAACATTTATGGAATGTATATATCTTTTTTTTCTCCTTTTTCTGCAGAGATCGTATTAAAGATCTATGCAGAAAATTGAGAAATAGATAAATAGATAGATAGAGAGATAGATAGATAGAAAGAGAGATAGAGCGAGAGAGAAGTTCTGCATGCAAATAAATTATTTCCTTTGTGGAAAACTTCATAAATGTTTACAATAACTGTCTTGACTTCATTACAAACGAATTTCACAAGCTATTTGGGGTGTCTTCATTCTGGGCGCAGATTCCAGAATAGAGGGAATTTTGAATCTCCTCTCGTTCTCTATTTGTTCCTCTCTCTCTACGTATATGTATATTTACATATATATGTGTATGCATGTATATGTGTGTGTGTGTGTGTGTTTGTGCACGAGCGCGTGTAGTGAGAGTATGTATCTCCCGACTGATCATAAACTAAATTTGTAATTGTTTCCAATAAATAACTTTCTTATTTATGGTAAGAATAGGTGAGGACATCATTGACATCTTACAGAAAACTGTGTTTAAAGCATAAGTGAAATACTATTCGACATTAAAAAAAGATGAATTGTAACGCCTACCATATTATATCTTTTGGTATTTTTTACTTGGTTATTTTTTTCATATCCCTTCGATTAAAAAAAAAAATGTTTGCAGCAATAAGATCTAGCAAATAATTTACGCAAACATTTTGGCAAATAATTTAGTGAGTCATTGATTAAAACGATTATTTGCATAATTTCATAGATTTCAAATTATCAGCCAACAGATGTCAAGAAAAATAATTCTTTTAATTGTGATGCGTCTGAAATGAAAACCTTTGAATTCGTAACTTTAAACTTCACACACTGTTTTCTTTTGTGTTACAGTACCGTTTCATAGTGTTCTGTTTTTATTTTTTTCCTCTATTTTTCCCAGTTTGCTAATTTACTTTTTGCTAATTCCATTTTCATACATTATTTAAAAATTCTTTTACTTATTTTTCTCTTTTCGTATTTCGCTTTGACTGTTACTGCGAACCACACGTATAATCACATTCATAAATATTGATATTGACTTTGCAACACCTACCAATTTAACTCTGCAATCTGGTCAATACGTGTCTTTATTGAGATTGAGTCCGTAACGGAGCAGAATATCTGCCTACGAATTTCCTTGCAGACTTTAATCTGGAGATGTACATGCTGGACCTTTACCAATCAGTCTTACTGACCTGAAAGATCTTACTGGGAATATGGTGTACTTATCTTACCCCTCAATGACTTACATACAAAACCGAGGCATTAAAACATTTCTTTCCATATATGCAAACTCAAAGGTTGTGAGCTGGCAGAATCCTTAGCACATCAGGTATGTACACACACACACACACACACACACACACACACACACACACACACACACACACACACACGCACACAGACACACAGACACACAGACACAGACACAGACACAGACACAGACACACAGACACACACACAGACACAGACACATACACACACACACACACACACACACACACACATACACACACAAACACACACACAAACACACACGGTATGTGTATACGAATGCTGTCACTAGGAAACGAGTGTGACTTGGTGCAAGTCGCTGATCGATGATTGCTTTTCGATGCCCGTGTAATCAGGAGCAAACATGCACAAGTTATCGACCCACTCATCTTTGACCAAACAGAACATAGACGATATGACAGCCAATAGAAGAGAGGGCTTCCCAAACACTTGGTTGGTGCTCATTTTCAGTTCAACAGATTGAAGGAACACGCTGTCCGATCGAATTCACTACTTATGACCGTGAGGGCAACACACTAATCAGTAAGCCACGTGCATTC
>NC_068982.1:167773020-167775219 GCF_001194135.2 Octopus bimaculoides
TATATATATATGTGTGTGTGTGTACATGTGTGTATGTACGTGAGTGTGTGTGTATGTGCGTGCATGTGAGTGTGTGCACATACACATACATTTGCACACGCACACATACTTGTAAATGTATTTGTCAACATACACACACGCATATTTAATTGATGAATAATTTAATGATTGTTTTTCTATTTTTTTTTTTTTTCAGATTTGAAATACTTATTCTTGGTTGGAGGATTTGCAGAATCACACATGCTGCAACATTTTATAAGGCGGGAATTTGGAGATATACTGAAAGTAATTATTCCTCAAGGTGTTGGCATGTCTATATTGAAAGGTAAAATAATCAAAATATTTTTGCTATATTTACTTCAGAATTAAATCTTTGTGCATCGTGCATTTATCAGTGTCACTAAATTTATATCACTTAAGAGTTAAAGACTGAGTTACAATGTGATAGTGCGAGGTGTTATCAAATGGCAGTAACGTATCTTCTAAATCAAGCTCGTCAGCTTAAACAAAGGACACTTTCGACTCTAGTCGTTGATGCACTCAAAAATGATTGGGTTCATACGAATTGAAAAATTATTTTAGCCGAATGCCAGCAAACTTTCTCAGATACTATCTCAGATATTATTCAAAGTAGAGTACCATAGATATATTCTATGCTAGACAATTCTCGAATAAACTTCATGATTGATCATCTCAGAGACTCGACAAAAAATATTTTAGAATATACTCTATAACTGAGCATCTTGGCTATTCTTGACGATTGACTATTTCAGCTATACAGCGTAACACAAACACTCACTATAACAGACCATTTAGATGTACACCACAATAAATTACCGTAGATACACTCTACTTGGACCATCACGGATAGGCCATGCAATAGACTTAAATACATCCATTATTATAGTCCATTACATATGCATCTCAGAGTACTTGTGTCAAGCATACTCCACAATAGACCAGCACGGATAAACCCACAACTGACATTCATAGATAGACCCCACAATAGACCATCAGTATCGTAGATAGTTACAAATACTCCCACAAATATGACACCGCAGATAGATTTTGCAATAGATCCCAGAATAGACCTTCAGAAACAGACCTCATATTACACCATCAGAAATACATCTCACTAGCAATCATAACGAAGATATGCCCACAAAAATGGTAATTCCATAATAGACCATCACAAGTAGACTCTATAATAGATCATTACAAATATATTCCATTACAGATATACACATAATAGAACATCTTAGACATATTCCACAAACCATCTAGGATACACTCCACAATAGAAACATTGTGTTGCAATGCAAGGCTGAGGCACTCTGATAATCTCATTTTTTATTTTGTGTGCTCAGTATTATTATGTAAGTCAACTCATTTCAGTAATACACTCTGCAAGTTACTCTCACTTATAAAGTGTTGAACTGATAGTTAAACTAACATCCGGCAGTTACAGTGCTGAGATTAATGATAGCGGCGAATCGTCCGAGACTCGTGCTACTTCTATATAACTCAGTAGGTTTGACAATTGGTTTACTGATTGGATCAGCCATAGACGCTATGCTGTATAAAATTCACCACCTGTCGATATCTGATAAAGCTAGCTTATCATGCTATTCTCTCTGCACCTCCGGAGTACTGTGTTTTATTGGCAAGGTACACAACGAAACAACGTTCAGATGAAAACGGCTTCAGTTAGGGTTAGTTTTCTGTAACAGTAATTATTTAATGGTCTGTCCAATCTATGGCCAAACTGTATAGTTTCTAGTATTCATCCTTCACAACCATAATTTAATCTGCAATTCATATTTTGGTTTATGCACCATTTTTCAACTTCAAGGCATTCTCTAATCTAAATTTTCCCTTTGTTCTGTCAGTAATGAGCTTTAACATCATAAAGCAACTCATCAGACATTACAAGCAATATCTCATTCTATCCACTTCTAACCTGTATTATTCCATCCGTTACTGTGTGTTCTATCTGACTGCTGACTTTAAACTCCGAAAATTGAAGCTCTATGTGTAATCAGCCTATGCTTTCTTGCTTCTCATGATAAATTAACTATTAGAAATAGATAGGCGCTTACAGGCGTCTACGCACGCACGCACGCACACACACACACACACACACGCACACTCACACACACACACACACACACACACACACACACACACACACACACACAC
>NC_068982.1:167775282-167781140 GCF_001194135.2 Octopus bimaculoides
CCCACTTAACATGCTCACATACAAGTAGTTGATCAGTTATACAATTAGAAATAACACACACACACACACGCGCGCGCGCGCATAAACGCGCACGCACACACACACATACGGAACCCACTTCCATTAAACATGCGCACATACAAGCAGTTGATCATTTATACAATTAGAAATAACACACACACACACACACACACACACACACACACACACACACACACAGAAACATACGCATACGTACTGATACGTATAACTAGACAAACCTACAAACCCAATCACACGTAACACACATTGCTGCATATAAACAAGCATATACACAGCCAATCACTTACATGCTGATACACATGTCACTATTGAAAATAAACCATTCACTCTAATTCAAATTACTTAATTTGTGTGTTTCATGAAATCAAATTGTTGTTAGCTGGAATTGAACTAATCCAGTTGCCCTTATAATCAACAACATTCACCTCCCATGACAATTAATTTTGCTAATTGAGTATTATGCCTAATTTAAGCAACGATGACCGTCATCACAGTCAACATAAAACTACTACCGCAGTTATATACTACATCTACTATAACAGCTAAAACATTAGGTTCTGCCATTATGATATAACAATTCACACAGCTACCAATAACGACAAATGCGACAATAACAATTTCTATCATCAACGCTATTATCAACAACAATTGTGACAATGTAAAACAACGTAAGAAATCAACATAAGTTTCCAAAAACTATCAGCATCATCATGCTGGTTAGCTGAGGGGCTACACCAGACTCCAGTCTCATTTGGAATGGTTTCTACAGCTGGATGCCCTCCCTAACTAACGCAAACCACCCCGGGAGTGTAATGGGTGCTTTTACGTGCCACCGGCACGGGTGCCAGTTGCATGACACCAATATCTGCCACGACTACGATTTCATACGGCTTGAACGGTCTTCTTCTCAAGCACGACATAATGCCAAAGATCTCGGTCATTGTCATTGCCTCTGTGAGGCGCAACGCTCAAAGAGAGCTTTTTACATTCCACCGGCCTCTGTTAGACTCAAAGTTGAAAGACCTTGCTTCACCACTTCGCCCCAGGTCTTCCTGGGTCTACCCCTTCCACAGGTTTCCTGCACAGTTGGAGATCGGTACTTCTTTACACATCTGTCCTCGTCCATATGCATCCCATGACCGTACGGTCTGGTGTTAACAACTGGAGTACTAATACATTTATATCAGAGTGTATTACACTAAATATCCGCTTTTAGAATTTTATTTCATATAACGATCATATAACATACAAGTTTTTTATATTATGTATAAAATTCTCGAATGAAGAGAAATTAGCAATTATCTATTATTTTGGATGTCTACTGTGTCTTTGGTATGATGTAATTACTTTAGCTTCTGATGAAATCACTGACCAAACAAGTGAGTCTTTCAGAAAATTATATTTAATTGAACTCAATTATTTCCATAAATATGTGTGTGTGTTTGTAGCGATTAAATAGCTTACTTCGCAAAAAAATGTTTCGGTTGCAGGCTCACTGAGAAGTGTCTTTAGCAAGTGAAGTATTTTCTGTGCAGAGGGAAACCGAATGGAAAATTTACGACGCTCACACACACGCTCACACAGACGCTCACACACACACACACACACACACACACACACACACACACACACACACACACACACACACACACACACACACACACACACACACACACACACACACACGCACGCACACACACACACGTTCACGCGCGCGCGCATACACATAAGGCGAGTTGGTATAGTCATTATCGCGCTGGATACAATTATTCGCAGTATTTTTCTGACATCCTGCGCTCAGAGTTCACACGCCGAAGTCAACTTCTGATCTAATCCCTTCAAGATCGATAAACAGGTGCGAACCTAGGATCAATAAATTGGGAACAATTTCAGGATAGAGCAAGATACCTTGCATTCTCTATGCCAGAGTTTTGCATTCTGAGAGCATGTGTTGGCCATATGGCGGTAGCTTTTCTGTGAATAGCATCGATAGTATGGAAAAGGGAGATTTATAAGTATAGCCAATCTTTCTCTTAAAACGTTTGCTCCAAGCCTGCGCGTACAGGTACAGATACATGGTCAACCTTGACCGACGGAGGTTCTGCCTGTTTGTCTGTCTCTTGTATACACATACACACACACATATAATATACACTTACACTCATATATTTATATATATATATATAATACACACATACACACAAATGCACACATGCACATATACATATGTGTGTGTATGAATACGAATATATATATATATATATAATTTTATATATATATATATAACTTTTATCTTTTTACTTGTTTCAGTCATTAGTCTGCGGCCATGCTGGGGCTCTGCATTGGAGAAGATTTAGTCGAATGAATCTACCAGTACTTTTTTAAAGCCTGGTACCTATGCTATCAGTTCTTTTGCCGAACCGCTATGTTACGGGGACGTAAACACATCAAAGACTGTTGTCAAGCGATGGTGGGGGACAAATACAGACAGAAAGACACACACACGCGCACACACACGCACGCTCTGAAATACACAAAAGAATAAAAAAAATTGAATGCCTAAATCACGTATTTAAGAAATAAAAAATAACACGTTGTAATTAAATCCCATAGATGAGCGGCAGTGCAGATGGTGATCAGAGCATTTATGAATAAATTTTATGAACTCACATAATAGAATCACACCCAACAATGTCAAATGCGTACGAAAAAGAAAACCTCGTAAAAAACCCTCATCCAAATTAACATTAAAGGCACAGCTTATTTTAGTTGTGATTAAGTACTGCGAGCGAAAGACAAAGATAGTCTCTCCGTTGAACGACATTAAAACGTTATATAAGTGCATATTGATATTATAACCATCTAAAATGCAACCCAAAACACAATATCTGGAATCGAAAGTTATCTAATTATCTAGAATATTCATAGAATATTCCAGAGGGTTATGTTACTCAGAGGAAATGTTATTTCGTTTCTGTAATCTGATTCTCAATTTTCTCCATTTTTCGTATTACATATTTCCCAATTTCCCCCTTAATATGAAAATAAATAACTTTTTCATATCAGTCTTTAAATATTTGTCTTCTTATTTTCGTGAAAACCATGATTTCCATGATACTTTGCTGAAAATAAACGTATATTTGTTTTGCTCAAGTTCTTACTTTTCTCTTCATACCCTTAGATAGTTTGCTTCCAGTTTGTACCTGATGTTTTCTAAATTCTAGTGATGCGCTTCCAGTTTCTCCTTGGATTATATAACAAATGTTTTTCCTCATGTTATATTATAGTATAAAGTAAACATATTTAAGCAACTAAGTGAAACGCATGCATACACAATTTCATAAAATATTTGCATACAGGTATACACACACACACACACACACACACACACACACACACAATATGGAAACATATTTATATTTATATAATGAAATACATAGACACACACACATATTCTGCGCGTGTCTGTATGCATATATGTTTTTGCGTAGGTAAATATATATGATTACTGGAGGGTAGAAAGATTAGATATGGAATACAATGACATTAACTTTACGTTAATACTTCTCGTCCAATGACAATTTTTCGAACGACTCTAGAATCTATGAGATTCGAAATCTTACAATATGACAGAGCAAAGTAATTATTGAGACAAGGAATTATTATTTTAGGATAGCACGACTCCTTTTATTTGTTGAGCTGCCAGGAAAAGAGAACATATTTTCTGTTAGCTTGTGAGTAGGAAACATATACTTTCATCTTTTCACTAAACTATTGTTGTTTGTGTTTCAGGAGCAGTTCTATATGGACAAAATCCGTCGGTGATAAGCGTGCGGCGGTCACGACTTACTTACGGTGTTGGAGTCCTTAATCGCTACGATGAGAAGAAACACCCGAAAGAGAAACTGTTTTCTAAAGACGGAATGGATTGGTGTTCAGACGTTTTCGATAAATTCGTTGTGATTAATCAACCGTTGAAGGCAGGAGAAACAGTAATCAGAAGTTACACCCCAGCAAAAATTGATCAGAAACTCAGCATCATAAATATCTACGCATCAGACGATGAAGATGTAAAATTCATCACGGATGCCAGCGTTCGCAAATGTGGTACCTTGTCGCTTGATTTGTCCACCGAGGTACCTATCACACCGTCACGGCGAGAGATTAAAACAATCATGTCGTTTGGCGATACGGAAATTAGAATGGCCGCTATTGATGTCATTACTGGTAAATCGGTCAAAGCGTTTATCGATTTCCTCGACTGAATGAAAATAAAAAAGAATTAATAAATCAATGAACAATGAAAGAAAGTCAATGAAGCAATCAGTTATTCAATGTATCTAAGAAGTGATCGTTAAAAATTCTGTAATATTAACTAGACATTTATGATGTATCATATATATATGTATATATATATATATATACACACATACATACATATATATGTGTGTATTTATGTATTCTGGTACACACATACATATCTACTACATATATTAAACACAGGCACAAGAGCATATATAAGCGTACTATATACGTTCATCTAGATCAGATATTAAAAACATTGAAATACAGAAGAAAAGTGCATATACCCGTTGTTAGCTCATGAATATACAAACACTCAAAGAAACATCTTTACAGTTATAGAAAACACATATACACGTACACTCACAACACTTACACACTTGCTAATATACATCTTATCAAAATACTACGCTGCAAACTAAAAGAATATAGTTGAGACAAGGCTTTCAGTGTTATATTAATAGAACGTTGACCATTTAATTAAAACATGTCTGTGTAAATTTGATTTGAAGTTTACCGTTCTATTATACATAAAGCAACTGTCATCAGATATTATTTTCAACCCTTTTCCACTACAGAAAATATACTGTAGATTTTCTTTTTGTTCTTTTTCATGTCTTCTCATTTTATTTGAGGTAAGAGTTTTCGCAGGCAATTTCAGATTTGCAAAATCGATGCAGTATTTTTTTCTTTACAATGATTAATATTCCATATATTTAACAGTTTTTGCACCATAAGTTTTTGCTGAATATTAAATGAATTATATATATTCTCGCTCTGTGTAGTTAAAATTAATTGAATAATATTTGAAGAGTTGATCAAACGAAATCTGTGAGATAACAATAGCGATAATAAAATATAGAAGACAATAATAGCAATAATGTTGATGATGATAATAAGAATTCTGTGAATTATAATATTGATGCAAATAACAATAATAACAATAATAATTATAATGACATGAGTAATAAAAATAATGATAATAAAATAAACTGGCAACATTTTTCTCATTTGTCAAATAAATATACTATGTACAAATATAAGTGGAAATAAATAATTACTTTTAATTTAAACACAAAGGCAGAAAATTTGAGGTGCAGGGCAAACCGATTCCATCGACTGCAGTACATGAGCGGCACTTTATTTTATCGCCCCCAGTAATATAATGACAAGCAGCTAGCAGAACAGAGGAGAGGAAGTAGTTGACACCATCGATCCCACTGTTTTAATTTATTAAGCCAGAAAGTAAAATTTGCTAAGTAACTAGTCCTCGGCAGCAGTTGAACTCAAGATGTTAAATACTGGGAAAGGGATTTCAACGCATTTTTTTTTGTGAAGTTCTAACAAGTCCATGTAGTAAAATAATGAAATATAAAGGCTGACTTGAGAAAAATAAAGTAATAAATATTTCACTACAGATAAAAGACGGAAAGTCACACTTTCCAGGCAAGGTGTGAGAGGAATATATGTCGATATATATATATATATATATACGGACAAACAGACAATATACA
>NC_068982.1:167783121-167783652 GCF_001194135.2 Octopus bimaculoides
ACTACATACCACAAAAATAGGGATAATTTCGAAAGAGAATGAAAAATAAAAACATTTACCAATCTATATTCCGTACCATGGTTTCAAGTCATTTTAGCAAGATAAAAATATACCTTACAATGGTCGAACTATCTTCAGCGGAATAACCAGACAACATATGAACACGAGTCATAGGAAACATGGCTTATGTTCATATGCTTAATTTTTCAAAATTTACCGCGCATTTGCGGTTTACCTAATCGGCAGCAAATACAAAAAATGCCGATTTTCTTTCAGAAATTAGCCAAAAAGATTTTATCATTATTAATAAATTATAGGGCAGGAAAAAAAAATTTTGAAATTTTATTTACCACCAGTGGTCTAGCGAGAATAAAAATCAGTCAATAGACTATATATTATTCATTTAAAATACAGAGATGCCTATAATAGGACATCTGACCCGCTAGAAAGAGCAGCAAAAGACTACATACCACAAAAATAGGGATAATTTCGAAAGGGAATGAAAAATAAAAACAACATGTGTTGTCTGGT
>NC_068982.1:167783662-167788589 GCF_001194135.2 Octopus bimaculoides
ATATATGCTTTCTACTATAGGCACAGGGCTTGGAATTTAGGGGAGGGGGATAATCTATTACTGAGACCCAGTGCGTAACTGATACTTAATTTACAGCCATGTATATATATATATATATATGACAACACAACGGAGTCCGTGTGTGTGTGTGTGTGTGTGTGTGTGTGTGTGTGTGTGTGAGAGAGAGAGAGAGAGGGTGGGAGAGTGAGAAAAAGAGAGATAGAGATAGTGAGCAGAGTGTGGAGTTTTTATTGGCTTTAGTCATAGTTGTAAGAGGCGAAGAGTTCATCAATCAGGTAGGCTTTCAGCTAATCATTCAGTGTGTCCTCACGCCTCATACCTTTACCCTTCCGTATTCTTACTTCTATTCTCACAGCCAAAGGAATAAGAATTTTTTGCTCTCGCAATACAGTTCTTACCTGGTACTACTTATTTTTTTACTACATATTTGTTGCAGATAATTGCTAACTGTCGCCGCTTTTAGATTTACCTACAATTTAAGATGTATGGAAAGAGGAAAGAAACCATCACGTGTAACTGAAGGCGGTAGTGCAAAGAGCAATCGTCAGGGATATTAAACTTGAGGATTAAAAAGGTCATGATGTGGTAGAAAAATGAACCGCATTGCCAAAAGCCACGCTTGCATTGTCTGCAACGAGGACAGTACACATATGTATATAGATGTGTATACATATGCATATTTACATGCCTACATATGTATGTATGTGCATATATATATATATATATATATATATATATATATATATATATATACACCTAGAAACATGCTAATAGCTTAGGAGTGTGACAGCTAGGGGTTTAAGAAATATTGGCCGGAAGTTACGTTGGAAACCTGGACAAACAAGCAAAACCATTTTCACCGCTTCCAGACTTCTTCATTTACCGAAAACCATCAGAAATCACAACGTCGAGACCATGGTGTCCGTGTGAGAAACCCCTTAAATTGCCTCGTCACAGGAGTTTGAGGCTTTAATGAACCCAAAAGTGCATTACGTTAGATACGAGTTGTGTTCTGTTCACTGACGAAACCAAGGCGACCCTTGACGGACATGACGGTTGCTGGAAATGTGCATAACCAACGTTTACAACATCAACAACAGGATGGAGGAGTCATGTTATGGTCTGGTATCACTGGGGACAGACTTGTTGGCCCAGACAGGGTACCTAAAGGGTTAAAGTGGCCGTAGCCGCCTACTGCAGTCTCCTGAACTAGGTCGTGGATCCCCTGCTAAATGACATACCGTTGTCACTTCTAAGGAATCTCGTATTCATGCATGACAACGCCCCTCCCACTCTGCATTAGTAGGGTCTTACGGGATACATGGTGAAAAGTTAATGGTGTGGCCGCCAGCATCTCCGGATCTCAACCCTATCGAAAATCTTTGGTCTATCATTAAACAAGATGTTTATACCGATGGACGCCAATTTACGTTGAAAGATATCTTATGAGCGACCATCAAAGCTGCAGCAGAAGCAGTCCAACCTGCTGCTATTAAAAAAATGACAGATTCCATGACTAACAACGGTTTTGAAGTTATCCGTCGAAATGGTGCTCATGTGGTTAAATAATTGATTATGTTAATAAATGCTATAGTATTATTATGGTTTTTCCATTAAATGTATACACAACGTATGCTTAATATGTATCATTACCCTTTATTTTCTGAAAAAAAAAATGTCTAGATGCACTATTTTATTCAAAAGCTATTAGTTTGGTTCACCCAAAAACTGGAGAATCTGAAATAAAAATGAAGGGACGATACACAGAATAATGAAAACATAACAATGGTGTTGCCATAGTGTTCAAACTAGCTGGGAAAAGTTTTATCAAAATCGATTCACAGAAAATTGAGAAATCCTAAATTTCACTCCTAAGCTATTAGTGTGGTTCTGGGTGTATATACAAACAGCAGAACGGGGCGCCACTGCATAGTGCCAAAAATCCCAGCATCTCCATAAAAATACAGGATCAGATACTGCAACAGCTTGGGTTTCAAGAACCCACAGCTCTTCAATATCCTTCTAAAATGCCTGAGAGACCTGCATGTTGTAGATGTAGGTATCTTCAAAAAAAAAGAAAAAATGGATCTCCTCCTGCCAATGGTTCCAGATGAATATACCTCACAGCAGGAAAGACAAATGAGGGAGCCGCATCAAATTCCCACGTTCCCCAAATGCCACATATCAGAGGTTTCAAATAATGGTGCAACACAGTCAACGGTGGTGCCCAAACATGACCACAGCTTTGAAGCTGAAACAGTTTAATGATTTAAATATATATGTATATATATATATATATATATATATATATATATATACACACACGTAATTTTTTTCAAGTGGGCATAATCGAATTATTTTTGGTTGCTGCCACAGAATTCCTATTTTTTTACAATTTTGTTCCAATTATTTTCAAAGTTGGTCATGCCGGTTTAGTTTTGTATCCTTATTATAAAAATGAAATTCATTTCCCCCTATCTATCTATCTATCTGTATTGCATATATATATATATATACATACATAAATACATGCATACACACACACACGCACACACACACACACACACACACACACACACATACACACACACACACACACATATATATGCATGTATACATATATAAACACGCACACACATATACACACATATATGTATATATGTAACGATATACATGATATATACGTGTGCGCGATTTTATAATATATATCTTATATATGTATGTATCTAATAAACCTACGCATATGCATATACACAAACATATACAGCCGCTTGAAGGTACACATAAACATATATGGATGCATACATATTTGTACATACATACATACATACATACATACACACATACATTCATACATACATACGTACATACATACATACATACATACATACATACATACATACACATATACATACATGCATACATACAGACATATATATAGATTTATATATAAAGTTCTTATGGATAAAAGAATTCTTTTTGATTTTGGTGATTCATCTTTTTCAAATTTCTTTCATAAAATCGATATATAGATTGTTATTTTCTGTGTTTGTTGTTTTCGTTTCGTTTCGTGTCTCCCCTTCCCCTATTTACGTTCAACTTTTTTTAATTCTAATTTTCCCCACCCTCAATAAATATTTATTGACTTCCTTTTGATATTTCGACGTGAACTAGTTCAATAGCTTCTGTCTTGGTTAGGAAAGTCATCGTCGTCTTGTTGTTGCTGTTGTTGTTGCTCTTCTTCTTCTTCTTCTTCTTCTTCTTCTTCTTCTTCTTCTTCTTCTTCTTCTTCTTCTTCTTCTTCTTCTTCTTCTTCTTCTTCTTCTTCTTCTTCTTCTTCTTCTTCTTCTTCTTCTTCTTCTTCTTCTTCTTCTTCTTCTATCAACGACAGAAACATGAACTGTATTGGGAAAAAAATATCAGCGCTTTTTTTCATTTTTACTAAAATTATTTGTAATAACACGAGTAGCAAAAAAAAAATGTTTGAAAATAAAAATACAGCAAAGAGAAATGCTGAAAGAGAAAATATATACACAAGAGTAGAAGAATACGAATAACCGATACAAGAATAAATATAATTGCCAAAACACGAAAGTAATTTTTATTAAGATCTTAAAGCCAACATTTCAGTGAATTCCTCTCTAGTTGACTTAGTAAATTTCAGTATGTCTGTTGTATTTGAACTTGGTAAGGGAAGATATTTCTAGATATATGATTAAATAGAAGTAAAATATTATAGTACAAATAAATAAGCAGTCACCGATAACACACATTTTGATAGAACCTGTATTTCAGGAAACTATATACCAAGTGATTTTGTTTTATTGTTTGGAAATATCAAATATGTGCAAACAAATGACTGAATTGAAGTATATATATTTAAATAACTGAAATGAATAAAATTATGAATGAAAAAATGTATTTTGCAATGGTATGCTATTAAAAAATATAATACCATTTTGATTTTATCGAATTCCTTTTCACCATGGCTCAAATGGCGTTTATATTTTAAATGAAGTGAGAAATCAATAATGTGACAGTTCAAGTTGATCAAATGTGTTACAAACGTAAATATAGTTGAAGTTAATCATGTAAAACTGCGCTACGGTCTCAAATAGGTAAAGTTCATATATTGCTCTACAGAGCTGGATACTCTATCACAAATTCGAAATGGATATGTTATATAGACACATATGTACAATTAAGATTTGTAGAATTTGAACTCAGAACATAGACGTCCGTACCTAAATCGCTGCAAGGTATTTTGTCTGATGCTCTAACAATTCCAATGAAACAAAAAAAAAAAAGAGTGATGTGTTGGCACCGGGAATGAAAATTATCTGAATTGTGTTCCAGAAGTCCGTCATTTTTGACTTTGCAGGATTTGGACAGAAATGACGTACCAACACCTATGAAAAGAAACGTAAACTCGACTTCTGCAGGATTTGAACTCAAAACTTCCAGATACTAAATGTTGCAAGGTATTTGGATCGATTCTCTACTCTTTCTGACGCTGTTTTGGCTCTTCACTGCCATAATAATAATTTCAGTTGATTAGTCAAAGCCAGCTGCTGCAAAGAAGAGAAGATGGCTGGTATCATCATACAGACGTGGCTGGTACTATCATATAGATGAAAAAATGCCATACATTATAGTATAGTCGAATTTGAACTCAGCATTTAAATAGAAAAAATAAAATACTGTAATTTTTACCTCTGATTCAATGACTCTATCATTTCCATTGGACGGATATCTTGTTTGTTGTTACCACAAACAACATGAGGACACATATCTGTCCAATGTAAATAATGTAAATAATGTACAGAATTCCTGATCTCTAAAATATAGAACAAAATATCTCCTATATTAAATTTCCATTTATTTCGTCAACATAACCCCCCCCCCC
>NC_068982.1:167788610-167790299 GCF_001194135.2 Octopus bimaculoides
CCCCAATTAAATGTGATGTTGATCAAAGTATTTGATTCAAGAATGGAAAGGGGATTTAACTAAATCAAAATATTTAGTCCAACAGAATATTTCACTAAAATCATTATCTTAATATGAATAACAATAGCAGCAGCAGTAACACCAACAATATATTAATATCAATAATGATGTAAAGCGGCGAGCTGGCAGAACCGTTAGCTCGCCGGGCGAAGTGCTTTTCGGCATTTCGTTCGTCTTTACATTCTGAGTTCAAATTCCGCTGAGGTTACCTTTGCCTTTTATCCTTTCGGGCGATAAAATAAGTATTACACTGGGTTTCATGTAATCGATTTATCCCCTTCCTCCAAATTATTGGCATTGTGCCAAAATTTGAAATCAACATTAATAATAATGCTATTTCATGTAAACACAAGGAATCAACTTTGTAGGATGAGCTCTGGTGTATTGTATCACGTCCATCATATTACTACTACTTATTCCTGAACCTTTGATGAAATGAAACAAGTAATAATTTTAAATAACACAGGACCATACATCTTTTAAAACAAATACGATGTAAAATGAAGAGACATACCGTAGCATAGGTGAAAGGATAAGTAATTACTGGCGGGAACTCAAGGAGGAGTTGTATGTATGTATTTATTTTATTCAACATGTACCTCCTAAATGCATTTTGTTTCGGCCATCATAAAGCTTCTTCAAAAAATTTCTGACGGAGCTTTTTGATAGCCGATCATAACTTTTTGTGAGAATATCGTGATCAAAGCTTTAACACAGTGCAAGTAAAAAAAGTAATTGATTTCTTTGGAAATGTTATTTTCCAAGTGTTGCGATTATGTATTCTTTTTTTTTTACATACATGCACAAATACAGGCAGACACATACATAATACATACATACATACACACACATATATATATACACACGTATACATACATACATACATACATATATATATATATATATATATATATATATATATATACATGCATGCATACATACATATATAATACATACATACATACATAGTGATTACATATTTCAGTATAATGATATGATAAATGACATTAAAAAATGCTAAGAAATTATATAAAATTAAATATAAAACAGTGAAATAATCATGGAACAGTCGAGCAAATATATGAAGACAAGTTTGAACACGGTATTAATGCAAAAAGTATCATGCAGTTGAAAAACATAATCCAGAAAAAGCGTAGAAAGTATTTGAGAAATATAAAAATCCAAGCAAGCTATACTATTTTTTGACGATAACCAATGCCTATAGAAGTATTTAGGAAAGAAAACTATGGAAGTAGTTTTTCAGAAATATATCTAAAGAAACAAAAACAAAGAATGATCTTTCGGAAAATCGAGGGAGAAGAAAGAGCAACTAAAACCTACTACGTGAATGATAGAACAGGAATTGTCATATATTACAGCCAAAAGTAATGAGTGTCGTACAGGATTAGATGGTATGAGATAAGATATGAAAATCCTACCGAGATTCTGCTGCACTTGATAAAAATCAGGAAATTATTCATAAAACGTATGCTATACCAAGCAAAGTTTTAAACGATTCAGAAAAATACCTCTCAACCAAAGCAAATACACACACACACACACACACACACACGCACACACACACACACACATGCACACACACACACACACGATATATGTATATATATA
>NC_068982.1:167790820-167793670 GCF_001194135.2 Octopus bimaculoides
TGTGTGTGTGTGTGTGTGTGTATGCGAGTGTATATATGTATATTTATATATACATAAATCAGCCCTCTGAACTTTTTAGACCCTCTTCTAAACTCTCTGATGAAGCCTAGAGGCACACCCTAATTTTATCTACCTATCACTGCAGTACACTGAAAACATGGGCATAACATATGGGGTACTGGGACCTATTGGCAGAAACAGCTGTAAAAAATTTTTCTTCTTTCTTTATTCCAGAAATTACTGGTACTTATATATGTAAAACATAATCTTTACATATGTATGTATATTATCATAATTGTTTAAAATAAATAGACATGATATAATTTCTAACAGTTGATGCATACTACCACTGGATCCCCTCCATTTTCTTCTTGCCGTATAAATTAAGGATTAAACCACTTATTACCCTCGCCCATTTATTACGCTCAGTAGTGTAATTGCCACGCAATAACCAACACTTGTGTATTAATACTTGGGTACTTTACCAGCAGTATATTCGATAGATACTATCCTTTAGTTGGTTGGACTCACACCCTCTAACTATCTTTGAATTATATATATATATATATATATATATAATAGACAAATGAGGAATAGACAAATGGTAAGAATTTGTTAAATCCGAAACTAGTTCCTGTTTAATAATGCTTTTTTAGGTGATTTTAAATGTCTTGCTCGCTCACGTTTTTGGTATGCTGCTATATTTCATGTTGAGAACAATTTAGGTCTTAATAGACACAAGATGTGATCTATTTCTAGCGCATTAATTGTCCACGTTAGTGGTCGACGTTATTTTTTAAAATGTACCTTAATCCCCTGAGATTGCAGATAATATTTCTGAATCTCTTTGATTCTTTAGATGTGCTGGCCTCCTGATAATTAATCGATATTAATTAATATATGACTAATTACCAGATTTTATAATAATAATATTATATATATATATATATATACAGGGGTTGGACCAAATAATGAAAACAGCTAGCATCGTAGCATCATAATTTTGAAATATCTATAAAACCGCCAAAAGCTTTTTTATTTTTATGTTTTTTGATTTATCATTAGTGTTGCTTAATATGTTTTGCTAATATTGCTGTTTCTTTTCAGATATCATCAGTAAAGTCAGAAAAAGGTAATTAAAATCCATAAAAATGACAGATCTGTCTGACTTTCAAAGAGGTCAAATTGTAGATGCTAGTATGGCAGGCGCTAACGTAACGAAAATGTTTGGTGTATCAAGAAGTATTATCTCGAAAGTAATGACGGCCTTTGAGAAAGAGGGAAAAACCTCCTCGTCAAAACAAAACTCCGGAGGAAAACGAAAACTTTCAGACAGGGACCGTCGGACTCTTACGTGATTTGTTAGAAAGGATCACAAAAGTGCAGCCCCCAAAATTACTGCAGAGCTAAACAGCCACCTCGAGAACCCAGTTTCCACAAAAGCTGTTCGCCGGGAGCTGCACAAAGCCGGATTTCATGGGAGGGCTGCAATCAGAAAACCACTAATTTCAAAAACAAACGTTGCAAAGCGTTTAGAGTGGAGTAAAAACCTACAGAATTGGTCTCTAGAGTAGTGGAAGAGTCATCCTTTACCTTATTCCCGACCACCGGCCGAGTATATGTGTGGAGACAGTCAAAAGAAGCATTTGACTCAGACTGCCTTCTTCCAACTGTTAAACATGGAGGAGGATCTGTGATAATCTTGGGATGGGGCTATATCTTGGAAATCCGCCGGCCCAATGCTTTCCCTTCATGGCAGAATTAATAGTCAAGACTATTTAAGCATTTTATCTAATCAAATTCATCCTATGGTTGCGGAACTGTTTCCGGAGTTAAACGCAATCTTTCAGGATCATAATGCCCTAATTCACACAGCTAAAGTTGTTACTCAATGGCATGAGGAACATTCTAGTGAAGTTGAACATCTTATATCTATATAAACGCACACATATGTATATGTATGTATATATATATATACACACACACACACACATATATACACATACACAAACATACAAATAAGCACAAAGAACAGACACGCAGACACACATACACACACATATGCAAGGTTAGTACCACCAAATCCTCACTGTCTATTTCCCTCGCTTACATTATGTAGTGGAGTAATAATCTAAGTGGTTCCTAGACCATTTGGAGTCTATTCCTAACAGACTGGTGTTGTAATCATTCAACACCCTTATTATAATTTTAATATAAATTAATCATCATGTTATTCTAGTATGCTGGTCACTATAATGACTTTATCCTAATTACGTATAATTAAATCTATATATATATATATGTGTGTGTGTGTGTGTGTGTGTATACATATATATACATCCACACATATATATGCATGTGTGGTTTGAGTATATATGCACGGATATCGTAAGGCTGTTGGAGAGAGTAGTTGGAGTTTATTCTGGGTGTTTATATGTTGAGTTAAAATCTCGCCACGATCAACCTCACCGTTCGGCCTTCCGGGATGGATAACCTTAAGTGTCAGTCAAGTAATTATACACCTCTCCTGAAAACTGCTAGCCATGTACTTAAATTGGAAGCCGTTATGTTGATATATATATTAAGGTGGCGAGCTGGTAGAATCGTTAGCGCGCTGGTCGAAATGCTTAACGGTATTTCGCCCGTCGCTACGTTCAGAATTCAAATTCCGCCGAAGTCAACTTTGCCTTTCATCCTTTCGGTATCGTTAAAATAAGTACCAGTTGAATACTGGGGTCGATGTAATCGACTTAATCCCCGTGTCTGTCCTTGTTTGTCACCTCTATGTTTAGACCACTGTGGGCAATAAAGAAATATATATATATATATATATATATATATATATATATA
>NC_068982.1:167794118-167796559 GCF_001194135.2 Octopus bimaculoides
TATATATATATATATGTTAATGTGTGTGCGTGTGTGTGTCTCTGTGTGTGTTGAAAACTGCATTCAAAAAGAATAGGCAACCTTTAGTTTCCATTGTTCACATGCTGGTGGAGAACAAGTGTAGATATCGGTGGAAAACAAAAAGAAATAACTGAAGATATATGTATTGATACTTTGCCACCAAAAGCGAATGTTGTGCTTTCTGATTTAGCAGACAATCTTACAAAAATATTTCAAGAAATTGCTATAATAAATAAACGGAGCAGTCACTGTAATGCAGACTTCGTGTATTCTAATGAGATTTGAATAATTTCTTTTGTGCAGGAATATACAGTTGATTGAATTGACTCGAGAGTAATATTAGTATTTATCTTACCAATTTTAGCGATATATAGTAGATTATGATTTGAAGCAAATATAGCTGCTAATTCTATCATGTGCACAAGTAGCCTCTATGCGGCTGATTTTTTCTAGATTGTGCACAATATTACCAGAGAACAAATGACTGACTGCATATTAGCTAATGAGTTGAAAATAAGTAGAGATGGTAATATTTTGCCAACTAGGACTTCCACTCTCTCTTTTAGCTTCGCTTCCATGGGATTTTAACTTCCGAAAGTTTATTTCAAGTCTATATTTTCTTTTAGAGAATTTAATAAGCTAATTTTCTCTACAATGTGATATGTACTTCTCATATATAATCTCCAATAGTATCATGCATCATAGTATTTTAATACTTTTTCTCTTACTATGATACTTCTATTATTTTAGCATATATTGTATCGACATGTAATCATAGAGTCTGAGTATGAAACTATCATACTATTTCATTGATATCATATTATTTCATTAATCATTACAGCTTACTATAATCGTAATTTTAAATTCATAATCCTTGCAATCACCAAGTCTTGGGGATCTAGAATCTATAAATCAAGATCATCCCTCATTCAGTAGATCCTATATCAAAGAAGTTATTCCAACCATTACAGTATTGATTTTTTTGGTTATTTAGAGCTACACTGTACAATGTGTGAGTCCATCCTTAAAAGAGTTGGAAATTATTTGAGAGAGATTTGTTAATTCTACTAGGTCACGCTCCTTAGCTCACAACGTTACGAACATATCACCAAGATAACTTAATATCAATCGCACCGCCTTCATTTTCGTGATACTTTCATTAATCCTAACTTTAATGACAAACGTGTACTGTATTTGAGTAATATCACAGGTTAAATTTTCCCCGTGAAAACGATGGGGAACAAGTCTCATTGGTCAGAGAGAAATATATATATATATATATATATATATACATATATATATATATGGTACAATGTAAGAGCGTACATATATATGGCAGAAAATAAGGGCGCAAATATATAAGGTACAGCGTATGGTACACCTTTTGATACAAGTCTGATGAAGTGCCACTCTAATGTCTAAAATCGCAAATACTATGTAACTCTTACGTAAATTGGTGTTGAAAGCTTACGTAAACTGGTACAGAAACTATTGTAACTGATCATTAAAGCTGTGTTAAAGCACTTCGTTGTCTTATTATTTGTGGTTCAGAGAGCTCAGCAAGCATTTGAGCGGTGCAAGGGATCGATTCCCCACGGAGGCTTGCTGGCCACTTTTCCCCCGTCTTCTATTGGGTATTTACCAGATTCTCTAAGCTGTCCTCACAGCCTTCCTGCGTTCGCAAATTTCTTTATATATATATATATATATATATATAATTGATGAGGGAAACGGAAAATGGATTTGGTACGGATTTTTCTTCAACACGACGGTCGTTTCGACCCATACTGCAGTTGTCCCTTACGGGCATTGTGCATCTAACTGTGTCGCATCAGTCAGTGCAGTCTGTATCACCTTAGGTGTTTGGTGTAAAAAGATATCCTACTACATGTATACTGAATTCCTCTTGGCATGTTTTACTCACTCGTAGTATATAGGTACACTCATCACTAACAAACTAAATGAACACTGCGGAATTCCTGTCGCAGATCCAGTGAAAAATGATACTGCCTTCTAAATTCCAATAATGGAACTTTATATCATATTTAGGAAGCAACCCTGCATTCTAAGATGAATTTAATATAATATACTTATCAATCAGTTTCATTTCTGTATTTCTTGTCCATAGAGAAAGAACCGGACTCTAACATAGATTCAAGGCTCCTTCATTGGAACTTTTATCAACATCATCTAGGTATTTGTGCATGTGTGTGCGTGTGCAGTATTTGGTGTTAGTGTATGCGCAGATTTGTATGTTTGTTTTATGGATACGTTTTTATACATATATTTTCATGTCTAGATGCATGCATATGTATTTATGTGCTAAATGTTTGGAAAGTTTTACATATCTTTACAGTTCCATTGATGGCTTGAATCTGTAGTCTTCTAATCAGCCTTTTTCTTTCAGGTTTTGAAAACCC
>NC_068982.1:167797640-167801530 GCF_001194135.2 Octopus bimaculoides
GTTCCTTGTTACAAGTACCTTCGTATGATACGTTTTCATCTACTCCCGGGTATCTGTAGGATTCCTCATCAGATATTGGAGAAACAGATAGGCCATTGATGGAGATGTTGTTAGGGTGGTTTTTAGCCTTTCCTCGTTCCACAACCATATAGGAACATTTATCTTGGCCAAACTCTAGTCCTACATCACCAGAAAATCTTGTGACCAGGTCGAGGCTTTTTTTCATATCGTCCATGTTCTTGGCATACAATTTCAAATCATCGACAAAAAAGCAGTGCGTAATTTTGATGTTTCTGTTTGCCTGCGTTCCAATTAGATACCCTTCAGACTTCTTCAGCATGTATGATAATGGGTTTACCGACAGTATGAACAGCATCACAGAGAGGCTGTCTCCTTGGAATATGTATGTATGTATGTATGTATGTATGTATGTATGTATGTATGTATGTGTGTGTGTATGTGTGTGTATGTATGTATGAATGAATGTATGTATGTATGCATGTATCTGTCTGTCTGTCTTTCTGTCTGTCTTTCTGTCTGTCTGTCTGTCTGTCTGTCTGTCTGTCTGTCTGTCTATCTATCTATCTATCTATCTATCTATCTATCTATCTATCTATCTATCTACGTATCTATCTATCTACCTATCTGTCTATTTGCCGGTCTATTTTTCTGCCTATCTATATTTCGCACTCTTTTCTAGAATCATATACATGCACATGTATGTATGTATGAATGTATGTATGTATGTATGTATGTATGCATGTACATGTTTGTCGCAGAGAGATGAAGATATGAACAAATACGTACATGCATTTATATATGTATTCGTGTGTGTGTGTATGTGTGCATGAATGTATTTATGTATGGTTCATATACGTAGACCGATGGAAAAATTACTTCAAAAGAATCCGATAGACAGTTGTCATAAAAATAAGAAAGCGCATAGAAATGACATATTATCTGTGCGGAATACAAGTTTAAAAGTTGAAGTTAAAGAAATACATGATGTCATACAAGGAATAAAAATCAAGCAAACATGCAAGGATTATATGTATAGAAAACATATAAATTATATAACATCGAAGAGCAAAATATAAAAAACTATGCACAAAAACAACTCCTGCTGGCGCACACTCATAGAAGTGGTCTCGTTTATAAGATTATCAAAAGGAAAAAGACTAAGAGTTAACTTAGACAGCAAGTCGATATTTACCCAAGGAACTATGGTTACCTTGAAGTAAAATGTTGGTAAGAGTTTATAAGGTATGAATCTAATGATATGAATAGCGAGATAACATGAAAGTAATATGTATGTATGTATGTATGTATGTATGTATGTATGTATGTATGTATGTATGTATGTATGCATGCATGTATGTATGCATTTATATATATATATATATATATACATCCACACATATACATACATATATATTATATATGTGTGTCTGTGTGTGCGGGAGCGCATGTGTTTGTATGTGTGTGTATAAATAAAGGATTGTGAGTCGATAAGCAAAACGAAAAATAATCCAAGATAAACAAAGAAGCAAATTGTGAATAGAAAATAAAAATAAATATAAAATGGAAATAATGAAACAAAGCAAGTACTAAAAAATATTCACATATGTGTATACATACGTGTAAATGTATGTTTACACGCGCACACACACACACACACACACACACACACACACACATATATAGTATGAGTGTTTAGCGATGAAATTACCATGGTAGCTCTCAGATATGTTCCACGTTACGGCTAACCTCATCAAATAGTAACAAGCGTCAGTGATCGCTTAGTGTTATCAATCACGCTGTAATTCTTCTGACAGGTAAAACCGGGTTCGCTTCCCTTGATTATGAATATTAATCAGGAATGTAAATTTCAAACAATCATCAAGAATAGGGAGAATAGCACATGCACAAATTCTTCTTTTAAGTTTACAAAGACCGACACGTGTTTCTGCTGCAAAGACTATGTGCAGTTGCACATGCAGCCCAACATAATCTTCTGTGCACCTCCATTCAGGATCCTTTAGCAATCGTGGGTCGCAGTGAACTGAGTTAATTTCTGGTTAGTTTAAAACGTGAAGGCGCGTGGCTTAGTGGTTAGGGTAATTGGCTCACAATCGTAAGGTTGTAAGTCCGATTTCCAGCGGCGTGTTGTGTCCTTGAGCAAGACACTTTGTTCTACGATGCTCCAGTCCACTCAGATAGCAAAAATGAGTTGTATTCAAAGGGCCAGCCTTTTCACATTCCCTGTCATGCTGAATCTCCTTGAGAACTTCCACGTTAATTTTACGAGCAAGCTGTTCTGTTGCTCGGATCAGCTGGAACCCTCGTCATCGTAACCGATGAAGTGCCAGTGTAAGATACCTAGTCAAATGATGGGGATGGTTGTGTATTGGGGTGGATATCTTAAAATCCGATATGACTATAAAGTTTAGTTTTAGGCTTAACTCAACAGAGCGGGAATTGAGTGTTTAATGTAAGTTAAGTTAGGTAAGAGCCTAGCTGAGAGTTCTAATAGGCTTTTTCCAAGGTTAAAGGATATTTAATAGAGTTAATGCTTAATATAGTTACATTGATGGAGTTCCATAAATATATTTTATGATTGTTCACTTTTTAGTTGATTTTTAGGTTATTCGTAAGTTTCCATGCGAAAAAGGGGAAATATTCTAAGCTAGTGATATTCATGATATTTAGTTGAACGTTAAGCCAAATAGGGTCATTTCCGCTTTGTATATAGGGTATCAACTCAACCGATATCTACATGAAAATGCTTAAAGTTTTTGAATATCATAACATCTCAAGGCCCGTTCTATTCAACTGGTAAGTAATTGGTGTTTCGATGTAAAAAATCTGTTATATTCTTTCTATACAGAACTCCCATCTCTTTTTTCCGTATTCTATATGGCATACCTATACTGGTTTTATCCCATTCTATACTAAAGTTAGCGCTTCTGTTTTTAGGCGACCAGATGAACTTGCTCGAGCTAGTGTTGTTCATCTTATATTCTTAAATGAATTTATGTGATTTGCCAGTCTCAATTTAAAGTTGGTCGAGACCACTCCCTATATAAAAGTAGGAATTTGTATCCGATGTAATTTTACATCGATATACTAAGTTCTTCCTCAAACATTGAGCAACTAAAGGACAGATTTTAGTTTTCCACAATTACGGAGACTTCCATCCTTGTTATCAGTACCTATGTTAGTGGTACTCGTATTAGATATCTTCCCTGCTTGTATATCTATTGGTCTACTATCATTTATATTCTGGCTACTGTCTTGGTTTCCATGCTGTTATTTCTAGCGATTCCTCGGCTTGGACCTGTCGGGATTGAGGTCGTAGCGGTTGCGTTTCCTGCGCTACATCTCAGTTCTCTGACGCCATCTTTCTTCCGATTGTATTTAATCGTAGTGTTTGTGATCGAGCTCCGCTGGCTACTAAATTTTCCGGACCTATATTTTTGGTTTCTACCATTACAGTTCCTGTTATTAAAGTCACTTCCTTAGTATTAACATCACCGATTCTCCGGAAATCAGACAGTCTCTTGGCGTCGTGTGCTGCTATTATTCGTGCTAAGTTGTTGCTAGCGGAGAATGAGAGCCTATATTGTGCCTGTTAAATATATAAAATATATTTATTCGAATTAAGAAAGTATCTACCTATTGCGTCGAAATACAAACACATACACTCACATGCACACATACACACATATATATGTGTATGTGCCTGATTTACAGTTAATTTAGAGGACTTTTATTGCTAGAATTATCCTCAATAATTTTAGATATATACACTCATGTAAGAACACACAGTCACACAGACATACAGACATCTACACGCATGTATATATATATATATATATATATATATATAT
>NC_068982.1:167806745-167813435 GCF_001194135.2 Octopus bimaculoides
TTATTATTATTATTATTATTATTATTATTATTATTATTATTATTATTATTATTATTATTATTATTATTATTATTATTATTATTATTATTATTATTATTATTAAGGTGGCGAGCTGGCAGAATTGTTAGCACGCCGGGCGAAATGCTTAGTGGTATTTTGTCTGTCGTTACGTTCTAAGTTCAAATTCTGCCGAGGTTGTTGACTTTGCCTTTCATCATTTTGGGGTCGATAAAATAAGTACCAATTGAGTACTGGGGTTGAAGCAGTCGACTTACCCTCTCCCAGATATTGCTGACCTTGTGCCAAAATTTGAAATCATTATTATTATTAATAATAATATTATTATTATTGCTTAACAGTAATGTAATCAACTTATCCCCTCCCCTGAAATTTCAGGCCCTGTGCCTATGGTAGAAAAATTATTACTATTATTGAATTATTATAATTATTATTATTATTAGGGCAGTGAGCTGGCAGAATGGTTGACACACCGGGTTAAACGCTTAGTGGCATTTCGCCTGTCAGTACGTTTCCAGTTCAAATTCAGTCGCGGTCGACTTCGCCTTTCATCGTCTTGGGGTCGATAAAATAACTAACTGTTGAATACTGGGGTAAATGTAATCGACCTCCCTCTCTCCCGAAATTACTAGCCTGGTGTCAAAATTTGAAACCATAATAATCATTATCATTTTTATTAAAGCAGTAAGCTGGCTATTCGTTAGAGCGTCGGAGAAAATGTTTAACGGCATTGCTGATTTACGTTCTGAGTTAAAATATCATCGAGGTCGACATGGCCTTTCAGCTTCTCGGTATCGACAAAATAAGTACCAGTTGAGCACTGGTAGCGATGTAATCGACTTAACCCCTCCCCTGAAATTGGTGGCCTTGTGCCAAAACTAGAAAGAATTAAGGCAGCAAGTTGGCAGAATCGTTCTCCCAGTGGACAAAATGTCTAGCGGCATTTCTTCTGCCTTTATATTCTGAGTTCAAATCCCGACGAGGTTGACATTGCCTTTTATCATCTCGCAGTTGGTTATTTTACCTTTCAGGAGGTGGGGTCGATGTAATGGACTTTCCACTCCCCTCAAAACTACTGACCTTGCGCCCCAAATTTGAAACAATTGCTGTTATTCTTTTCTAGTCTGAGGCCACGATATTTAGCAGCACCATTATTTCATCACTCTATAGACAGATATGACCATTAAATCTCATTAAACTGATGTGTGAGTTCATTTTGTTCATGCTTAAAACTAAAAAGACGGTATTTTCAATTCTCCCCAACTTTCATTCTAGCTCCAATAATTCCTCTCATTCACTTGCTTTTCTAGCAACAGTTAGAAAGACAGGTGAATAAGAATTACGAAAAAAAAAGAAAAACTAAACTTTTATGTTACCATTCTTATTTAAATTTTCTTAAAATTTCTTTATCTATTTTCATATCTATTAAGTGTTTGCCAAACTATAAATTCTTCTGGAACAAACAAGAAATTTGAACTTCATTATTAATTTGCTAATAGTATTTGATTTCAGTTCATCTTTGTCTTCTGTTAAGCGATAAAACATGTTTATTTAGTAAAAAAATCTGGAAACAGAAACAATTACTAAACTATTAAAGAAATCAATACATTTTTAATTACAATATCATTTCTTACATTAGGACACATTCGGAGTGATTTTTGCATTAATTGTCCCCTTTTTATCGATCAATGAAAGACGAAAACAAAATTGGTTAGCCTCAACAGAATTCAAATCGAACTCATACCGTAACTGCGAAGAACAGTGTAACATACCTGTAAGGTACAAAATAGCTAGTAACCCATATACAGATATACGTATATATGTCTGGTTGCATCTGTGCGTATTTGTGTGTATGGTTGTGTGCATACATAAATCACTGATTTGTTTGAAAATAATTCTAGATGCAGTAAGATTTAATATATTGTGTTATAAGATGGAATATTCTTTCAACGATTCAAATCTATAATAACGACTTAGACTTAAGGCTTCCAGCAGGAATTAGGTAAGCATGAAGCTGCAGCTTGCTGAGAATAATGTGAAGATTTAATCTTATTGGATTGTCAATAGATTTCAAAACTTTTCTTGCATAGTTCTCGATGCCGTTAGTCACAACCTGAATATTGTTTTATACATACATCTCTCTCTCTCTCTCTCTCTCTCTCTCTCTCTCTCTCTCTCTCTCTCTCTCTCTGTATATATATATACGGATATAAATACAACACACGTATAAGCCTGTGTTTGCGTGTTTGCGACATGTCTGTGTGGTTGTGGTATGTATACATGCATGTTCTTACCTAATATATATTTACATACATATATACATATATGTACACGTATATTAGTGTATATCTTTGTATATGTATGCATCCGCGCATGCACATGTCTCTCTGTCTATTTATCTATCTCCCCTCTATCCTTACACACATACACACGCGCGCGCACACACACACACACACACAACACACAAACATACATACATACATACACGCATAAACATACAGCCGTCATTAGTCCTCTGAGTCGAGGAGATTGTCCACCAAATATATGTTCTTTCATGTTTGTCAGTGTGTAAGTCATTATGTTTCCTCTATCCCCCCGGGGGACACTTTTTCTCTTGAACTGGAAATAATTGTTTGTTTGAACAACAAATGGTCTGAAATTCGTACGATACGGCAAAACTATCGGATGTGATGTCACTTATTCATTTTCTACAGATATGAAGTTTACTGGAGTACTCTGACAATTCACCGTTTTCTCCTCTCTCAATGAGCTTGATTTTCTTCAGACATTTCTGGTGGCATATATCCATGTATCCTAAAGGCCAAACCTGGTTTCTTTCTGGTCGGTGCTTGTTGATTCACAGATATGTATTTTTCTTATGTTAAGAATTATACTATAACATATGTCACTAAAAATTGGATTATTGGCTGTAGATGTGCTGAAGTTCGAATAATTGTAGCATTATCTTGACATTTAGATATTGGCTACTAATGAAACCGTGGTCTTAACGGGACACGGCCACTAGATGATTGCCAGAGGAATCTTGAGGCTAGAGAAAATCTGGGGGATACCTGTACGCGCTTTCATTTAGTGCAGACTAAGTATAAGGTGCGGCAGAAAGGTTGCCCCAATTTCAAATTATTAGCTTTTGAAATATGGGAAACCTTTCTGCCGCACCCTGTATATATAACATTAGTATCGACAAGATCTTGAGCGTGAGATATCTTACTAAAAGAACCAAAACAATGAAACTACCTACAGTAAGTTTTAAATTCGGTCAGCACTCTTTCAAGAAACTAAACCCTCAGAGGTTCCACTCTATCTTCTAATATATTGCAAAGTACTGTAAATGCTGACAATACTTCAAGGTAGAATTGCATGCAACTAATCGAACTCGACTTTTGTTCAAATTACAACTATAATAAAAGTTAGTGTGTACGATCTCCCTATTCATTAAATACATTATTCACATGCTTCCATGACCAAGCGAGTATTTTCCTTGCAAAATCAAAATCTTTCTTCCACTTCTTTTCCCATATACATATTAATATCCAACAAAATAAATGTTTTTTGATTGACAAATTCTAAAATAATGAATATACTCAACAGATACAAGTAGTCATACAATCTCTGTTAAAATGCGGCATTCGATATACTTAAATGTGGATAATAGGTGAAAATACCACGGATTAGGATGTCAGTCTTCCATAAATTTTCCAAAGAAATAATGAAATACTGGTTGTAGGATATAGATTCATCAGTTTTTAGGATGGTAGTACGATTCTTCATCCACTCAACCATTTAGTTTCAATTTCTAGTTTTACTTTCCATCCAATATACCCTTCGTGTACCACCTATAGTCTTCAAAACTATATACAAAGTATATTGTAGTATCTTCTTAACAACAACAATAATATAGCAATGATCAGGTACTTATCTAGTACAGAGGACTAAATGCCGCTGCCTGTGTGCAAACACGAAGCAGCAAAAAATCACATTCTTTTGTCAAGAAAGCTTGCAAATTCGCAAGGGAACTAGGTATTGACCCTGAAATAGATGAAGAACCTGAAACTACTGCCAGAAAACAAGGAAAATAGATCAAGCAGACTGCAAAAAGAACAAGCAGAAACAAAGTGAGGAGCGGTGGGGTCAGAAGCCTCTGCATGGACAGTATATACTTCGAAATTGAAATGCTGATGTAGACCCATCAGTGGCTGAGAAGTTGGGGACAGAAACAAATTGAAGGATTCATATTAGAGTCACAAGATCAAAGCTTGCTTACAAAAATCTACCAGGCTAACATTCTTCAAAGTGGTTCTGACCCTAAATTCAGATTCTGCGAGACATTTGACGAAATAATAGACTATCTCGTCTCATGATGTCCTGTATTGACACCAAACGAATACAAAAATCTCCACGATAGAGTAGGACAATATTTACACTGGAAAATATGTAAACACTACACATCATCCTGAGACAGTCGCTGAGGGTAAAAATGTCACTATTCTCTGGGATTTTCCAGTCAACACTAATCGACCAGATATAATTACTAAAGACAGGGAAGAAAATTCTTGTAGAATAATAGATGTAAGTGTTCCCCACGATAAAAATATATCTGTAAAAGCATTTGACGAATTAAATAAATATAAGGACCTGGAAATTGAACTACAAAAGATGTGGCATCTTAAAGCGAGAACTGTTCTTGTTATTGTGGGTGTCCCAGGTATGATAAAAAAAGGGATGTCAGAAGCATCTAGATAAGATCCCAGGAGAACCATGTCTCAGAGAAATCCAAAAGCTTGTGCTGACAGGTACTGCTCACATCCTTAGAAAAACCCTATCCATCTAAATGTCTGTGTTGTATTATATGAGGATATTTCACTACTGCCTCTGTCGTTCCCCCTCCACAGGCTTTCAGTCATACTGTAGCATCTATCCTTCACTCGCCCCAGCGCGCTGGCTGTGTCTCTGCAAATGATTGTAACAAACATGAAAATTAAACATAAATAATAATAATAATAATAATAATAATAATAATAATAATAATAATAATAAACCTATGTAAAATACTGTCTATGTGATCCTACGTAAAATACTGTCTATGTGATCCTACGTAAAATACTGTCTATGTGATCCTACGTAAAATACTGTCTATGTGATCCGACGTAAAATACTGTCTATGTGATCCTACATAAAATACTGTCTATGTGATCCTACGTAAAATACTGTCTATGTGATCCTACGTAAAATACTGTCTATGTGATCTCAAATTTTAAAACAAACACAATTTTCTTATGGTTTCTTAAACATTCACTAGAACAACACTGTACAAATCCAAATATATGGTACCCTAGGCATAACACCTACATGAACTTCTAACTTGTTGTCTCTTGAGGTCTCTGGGTGAGACTTGGATCCAACTTGTACAAATGCAAAGCAAAAGTCAAACATAAAATAATAATGATAATAATAATAATCACTGTACAAGAAATAAAAACGAATGAAAAAACACTGTACAAGAAATTGTAAACGAACGAAACTGAAAACAAATGGGTAAAGAAAAGAATGCATAGCCAATTTCATAGGGATGTTGAAAATAAGACAGACAAAGAAGAAAGATGGCTGTGGATGACTAAAAGTGATTTAAAACCGGAAACAGTGCTCGAATCTGTGCTGCCCAAGAGCAAGCACTAGGAACAAACTACATAAAATACAGAATAGACATCACAGCAGAAAGTGATAAGTGTAGAATCTGTGGACATAATGGTGAAACCGTATGGCATATTACCAGCCAATGTACGCCACTACCCCAGAAGTAATATTAGAGACGCCACGACAATATAGCCAGGCTTGTCCATTGGATACTTTGCAGCAAGTATGGACTTGACAGAGCAAAAAATTGGTACAACCACAAACTTGAAGGCATCGTTGAAAATAGAAATGCAAAGATCCTATGGGATTTTATGATTCAGTGCGACCACGAGATAGAGAACAGAAAGCCAGACATAGTCTTAATGGAGAAAGAAAACAAACTGTGCTAGATTATAGATAGAGTATGCCCAGCTGACAACATGGTATGCGATAAGGAAGAAAGAAAGTCGAGAGATATGACAGATTAGCTTGGGAAGTTAAGCAGTTGTGGTCGATGAAAAAGGTAGCAATAATACCAATAATTGTCTGAGCCCTGGGAACAGTGAGCGAAAATCTCGAGAAGTACGTGGAACAAATAGGGGCTGCAATAAGGGTGGAGCACTTGCAGAAAACAGCACTGCTCGAATACTCCGGAAGGTACCCGAAAAATAAGAGGTGTTACCTTAGTTCACTGGTAGTGAACAGCTGACACCGCAGTACATCTCCAGCGTGCAAAGGCAATGATGATAAAAATGATAATAATAATAATAATAATAATAATAATAATAATAATAATAATAATAAATGATAATAATAATAAATGATAATAATAATAATAATAATAATAATAATAATAATAATAATAATAATAATAATAATAATAATAATAGGAATAACAACAGAAAAAAGATGGTATAAACACACGCCAGAAAAGGTCACAGAAAACGAGAAAGCAACCATACTCTGGGATATGCCAATACACACAGATAGAGAAATTAAGGCAAATAGACCAGATATAGTTGTCAAAGATCATGAAGAAAA
>NC_068982.1:167813613-167841670 GCF_001194135.2 Octopus bimaculoides
CCAGCAGATGACAACGTTTCTCTAAAAGAAATGGAAAAACTTTCAAAATACAAAGACCTGGAAATAGAGATAACTCGAATGTGGAATCTAAAAACAGAAACAATTCCTATCATAGTAGGTGCCTTAGGTATAATAAAAAAATATTCAGACAAATACATAACAAAAATAGCAGGACTTACAAATATATATAACATACAGAAAATTGCACTACTGGGTACTGCACACATCCTACGCAAAACACTTTCAATACAGTAAACATAAGAGCACCACAGCAAACCACATCACATACCCAAGGCGCACAGAGCTGCGCTCGGTAGTGAAGTGAAAGCACGTTATAAAAATAAAACTACTGAATAATAATAATAATAATAATAATAATAAATGTTCTGATACGAAGGGAAATGCTCCCACTAAGATGTAGAAGAATGAAGGATTTCATCCTTGAGAGTCAATGATATATTTTGGATCGAGCTAAAAGACTCCTTTCACAAAAGATCTCCTTTCACAAACTAACATAAATTGGTGCCAGAAACATCTGATTGAAGCTGGATTTGAACAGACATTGCTATCACCTGAGAAAGGGCTAGTTTATATAAAATGAGGTTAGAATGACATTTCATGATAGGCAGATAATGTTTTCCCAGAGTGATTACAGAAATGGCAAAAGGATTAATGTCTGCCAGCAAACTTTAGAAGATTAAGATATTTCTGTACAATACTGAATGGACTTGTGCATGTAACATAGTAAATCCGCCGAACCAATTAGAGAATTCGGTTTTGTGAATTTACGATTTCGGAATAAGTCCGGAACAATCCTGTTAATCGCTAAACGACGCAGTGAAATGTCATATCATTTCTTCTGTACCATTTCTTCCGAGCAAGTTTAGTAATTATGAGCAACCGTGCTTACTTCCGATACGAATTCTAGCCAACAAAAAGCGATGAATATATTTGTGGTTTATGTATGTACGTATGTTATCACCGTGGAGGCGCAATGGCCCAGTGGCTAGGGCAGCGGACTCGCGGTCATAGAATCGCGGTTTCGATTCCTGGACCGGACGTTTATTGAGCGAAAATACCTAAAGGTCCGCGAGGCTAAAACAGGGGGTGGTGGTGAACCTTACTGTAGTCTTTCACCACAACTGTCTCTCATTCTTTCTGCCTGTTTCTGTTGTACCTCTATTTCAAAGAGGCAGCCTTGTCACACTCTGTGTCATGCTGAATCTCCCCTAGAACTACGTTAAGGGTGCACGTGACTGTGGAGTACTCAGCTACTTGCACGTTCATTTCACAAGGAGGCTGTTCTGTTGATCGCATCAACTGGAACCTTCATCGTCGTAACCGACGGAGTGCCACGATGATGTTATCACCTCTCTACATACCCTCCTCAGTATGCATGCGCAAATATCTATCTATCTATCTATCTATCTATCTATCTATCTATCTATCTATCTATCTTTGTAATCTCGTTAGACTCCTGATTAAACTGAGTTCCGTGTGCATAATCGGTGTAAAGACTTCAAGCCGTCCGTATTTAGATATAACAGTTGACCTGAAATCGTTCTTAAATTTACACCTCAGTGTTATTTACCTCGAATCTACTCCTACAATACAACAGGGTTAAAATACCGTGACGTTTTTATTTAACCTAATATAGTCCCATCATATATATTATAAACCCAACGCTTTTGAAGTTTATTTCTTTTGTATTTACGAACCCTTTGCGGGTATATGATTATAATTATTGATGTTGCAGTTGTTTCTTATGTATCCAAAACCTGAATTATCAGGTCATCTCATAAGTTCTGTCCGAATTTTGAATAAAGAAAACAAGTGATCAAATGTTATATTTAATTGAAATTTAATCATTAATGTACTTTTCCTGATTATCTATGACTTCCTTCCATCTATTTACAAGCTTTTTAATCTCATCAATGTAAAGCTCTTTTGGTTTCAAAGCGAAAAACTCTGAAATGTTAGTTTCGACCTCCTCCTGGCTTGCGAAAGTTATGTCCCCCAAATGATTCTGTAAACTATGTAACAAATGGTAGTCTGAAGGAGCAAGGTCGGGAAAATAAGGTGGATGAGGAATTTTTTCCCAACCAAGCTCTTCGAACTTCTGTGATGTGATCTTTACATTGTGGGGTCGCGTATTGTCCTGATGAAACATCACTTCTTTTTGATTCAGTAAATCGGGTCTTTTCTTCTTCAAAGCTTGGTTCAAACGCTCTAATTGCTGACAGTAGACTTGAGCATTGATTGTTGCATTAGGTGGTAACAACTCGAAGTGAATTACTCCTTTTCAATCCCACCAGATAGAAAGAAGAACCTTTTTCACATGAAGTTCCCTTCTCGGTTGTGGTTGAGCCTCTTCCCTTTTACGACGTTTAACATTTCGATAGAAGATCCATTTTTTGTCACCAGTCACACGTCTATCCAAATAGGGTGAAATGAGTTCGCGAGAATGGAGAGAAGAGCAGATGTCAACTTGGGATTTGCGGTTGCTTTCGGACAATTCATGAGGAACCCATTTTCCAAAACTGGACGTCCTGTTCGATCTTCATCTTCAAGGCTGAAATCTCCACTTCCGAATTTTGCAAACCATCTTCTGCAAGTTCTTTCATTCAAAAATTCTCTCCCATAAACTGAGTGTATGTTTCGAGTCGCTTCTGCAGAGTTTCCTTTTTTGTACTCATAAAGCATTATGTGCCTTAAATGCTCTTTGGATACTTCCATGTTAGAAAGTGTTTTAATCAAAGAAATTTTAATTCTATTTTTCTGTAAAATAATATTTAATTAGTTTAAATGTACACAAATGCATAAAAATAATATTTAATTCCATCAGACATTCTAAAATACTATTAAATTTCATTCAATTTTAAAAAAAGGTAAAATCAGACAGAACTTATGGGATGACCTGTTACATCTTATTTATCTTTTCCAAACATTGGGTATTTTTTCTTCGTCGTATCATGTGTAAGTTTTACAAGGACAAGTGTGAAGCTCCCTTTATTCCTTCTTTCAAACAGGGCACAGTTATGAACCCCTTTTTTTTTGTTTATCTTGCTTACATTCAACACAAAATTCGAACAAGAAGTAGCACGTCGGGCGAAATACTTAGCGGTATTTTGTCTGCCGTTACGTTCTGAGTTCAAATTCCGCAGAGGTCGACTTTGCCTTTCATCCTTTCGGGGCCGATTAAATAAATACCAGATACGCACTGGGGTCGATGTAATCGACTTAATCCCATTGTCTGTCTCTTTTTGTCCCCTCTATGTTTAACCCCTTGAGGGGAATAAATAAATGTATAAGCGATACTTGGTGCCAGATCTTCTAAATCGGGAGAGGAAGGGGTTGTCGTATGATAAGTATTGCTTTTAACGAGGGCTAGGCGAAGAGACCAGCTGATTTAGTGTCACGCTTCCTCAATAACTAATGCTACAATATTTGAAACGATGAAATGCTGGAATGCGAGCGTCATTGTAAAAGCAATCGGTGATGACGTTATCCTTTAATTTTGTGACAAAATATGAGCAGATGATCAACACTGCCATAAATTTTAGTAATGGTCTCAATGGACTTACAATTCATGACACCTCAACGTAACAAAAATATCCTGGAGTTTCGGAGATACACTATGCTACTGGTTGTTGAAAGGAAAAAAGCAGAGTCTTTCAAGAGCTTTTTGCCTAGAAAGGCTAGAGAAGCTAAACGATAAGAATAGCGAAGACAATAATATTATGGAGATGGACATTTCCAGATCAACAGTCGGAACTCCGAAAACGTTAGAGATCCAAAAGCTGATCTGCCATCCGACAGAAACCTTTCTCAGTCATAGCTAATAGTGACACCCAACTATGCCTTCAAACGTCGCAGGTAATCAATAAAATATTTGTCAGTAAAGTACTAAGGTGGATATAAACGACTGCACTACATCTAAAACAATTTGTTGCATTATGGCTAATTTAAGAATTATTAATTATGAACATAATGACAGACACTTAGAACTATTATTATTAATGTTATTAAGGTGGAGAGCTGGCAGAATCGTTAACACGGCAGACAAAGTGCTTAGCGAGATTTCGTTGGTCTTTATGTTCTGCGTTCAAACAATGTCGAAGTTGACCTTACTTTGATCCTTTTGAGATCGATCACTTACACATTCGGGTCAATGTAACCTCCCTATAACCCCACCCCGCACAAAAAATTCAGGCCTTGTACCTATAATAGAATGGATTATTATTAGCGTTATTTAGTTACCTACTTTATATTCTGAGTACAACTAGAGGCGTGATCAACTTGTTCCATCACTCCGGAGTAGTGATATATATATATATATATATATATATACTGGAGAAATTAAAATACTGGAGACAATTAAATCTAACGCAGCATTTCCACATAATGTATTGTTTAATGTTAGAAAATATTATTATTGCACCAGGTAGCACATTTTCTTGCCTGAATATTTATTTGATGTGTCTATTACGTATTGGTACTTGGGTAAAATAATGAGTTTAATTTCTACATACAAGAGATGCTTTCGGAAATAATACTAATTTAATGTAATCGCTTATAATTTCATGTCTTTATATGATATATCGTCCTTCAGCCCTGGCTAGGTGTTGAGAGAAAAATAAATAATTTTCCTTCTTAATTTGTTTGAACTATTTCAAATAGCTATTTTTCAAAGTAAAATGTTTGACAAAATTCAGAATTTTATGTTTAATCAACTCAAAATTTCCCTAATAAATTTGACAAAAAAAATGACTGACAAACTCAGAACTTAAGAAGAACTAAACGAATTTTTAAAATCGTACTTTCATCTTTTTTAAGCAAAACCAGATATAGGCCCCCGTATTCTGACCTTTCTTTCTTCTCTCCACTGATATAATAAAATATTCTACTGTACTCTTTACAGACGTAATCTCAATATTTTTACGTGAAGAAACTAAAGATGCGAATACAAGAAATGTACTGTTACGTGCATGTGGAAGTCCACGTTCTCACTATTTTAAGAAGGATTTCCAATAGCTCCTTGTAGTTAGAATATTTGTGAATTCTTATAAATCTTTGAAATAAAGTCCAAATACACATTATGCTTCCCTTTGGGAACTACCCATCGTTTTTCCGAGATTTCTGACATCAGAAGATCATTCATTTGAGATCCAACAAATTTGCCAATCTTGCATTGATATCTCAGAGAGCTTTGGAAACAGGTAACTCCTCAAAAAGCTTCATTTTCAAAATATAAGGCTTACAACCTATTTTATCAATCCGAATCTTATATAAAGTGATAAATCATTTTCAGTCTCTACAAGAGGCCTCCTGACAACATCATCGTTTATCATTCCTGGTTGTAATTCCTGTAGTGGTACTTACTGAAATTTATACAATGACCACCAATAGCTCTCCTATCTCGTAAATAAAGGAAACATTAATATTTTATATATTGATGTTGCAAATCAAGCATAAAGACAAGCATCTTGAAATCTCTATGCACCCCTGCATTGTTGATTTTGGAAAATAATGCTGAAGATTTTCGTAACCTTTTATTTGTGCCGTATATTAGAAGAGTTAGAGATGAATACGTTTCTCTGTTGTGCAGTAACAGACATTTAGTGTTGGGTAGTCTATGAACAGTTGTCATGCTTCAGTCCAAGAACTGTGAACAAACAATTCCTGTCTTGGCAGTAACACAAATCTCCACGAAATTCAACGTATGGTGCAAATTATGTATATTTTCCAGTACATAATAGTACTAAAATCTTAACCTATTTAATCCTTTCTTTTTAGTCTTGATTCCGAAGAGTTTATTCTCCTTCATTTCACTATACTTTATAATACAAGGGTGGCGTTTCTTCAGTTCTCTGCATATTCTAAAAAGGAAATGACATAGTTCTCTTCTCACCTCTTAAGCGTCTTCTCCTAGAATAGGCTGATAACTTCTACATATTTAATGAGGGCCCCAAGATTCATCTTGGTCACTTATAGGCATTTGAAAGTACCGTATATGCCACCTAGCATTTGACACTTTCCCAATATTATGCGATACCCACTTGGTATCTGTATAATAGGATGTAACTGTCACATTTTTGTTTTCACTGTTTGCCATATTCCATAAAGGTGATTCACAATTCTAAAAAACGATCTGAAAAAAAAAAAAATTGTTTGATATGGAGGTGATAGGGCTATTTTCTACTTTGTAACTAGTTAAAAAAAAAAATACGAATCAGATTTATAATTGTAAGTCGGTAATGGTTGGTGATAGAGAAAAACTATTACCATGTTTAGAATCAGCGGCCTAAATTTAGTATTAAGCAGAGAGCAAAATCGTGATAAACACAAATTTTGTTTTCTCTTTCTACAGCAATTTTATGTGTATAGACACTTATGTAAGTAAAACGATATGCTTGTATGTAAAACAATTACAGCTATGCATTTATATTCTCTATCAGTTTAAGGCAGATTCAGATAATTCTGTGAACATTTGGAATGAACCATTTACATAATTTTTTTTCTTAGAAAATAATTGAGATACGCAATGTTACTTGCTCAATATTAATTATGATGGTTATTTGCCAAAATATCAATTCCATATACTGACATTCATGCTACACACACACGCGCGCACGCGCGCACACACACACTTTCTTTCTATCTCTTACATACATATCTCTTTATGCCTTTAGGTACATATATGAGTTCTCTGATATAATTTTCCTTTCGTTCATCACTTCGATTTACTCATTTTTTGCGTTATATTTGTGTGTGTGTGTGTGTGTGTGTGTGTGTGTGTGTGTGTGTGTGGATTGTTTGAAGTGGTATACAGATTTTATATATTACGAAAAAGGATGTAGTCAGAATTTTGGAGAATTATTTATTCAGCACTTTCTGCAATACCAGAGCAATCCATGGTAAAAGCGGCGCAAGCCTCTAACTCTTTGCCTTGTTCTAAACATCAATTCATGGCCTCAAATAGGGGCCGTATCAGATATAAGGGTGATAAGAACATATGCTGCACGTTCGCTTTATGTTGAAAGTGCAATTACAAAGTGATAAAGTTTTAGAATGAGCACGGGAGGATATGCCGAGCGGGGATGTTTTGTAAATAGTTCGTTCACACACACACGTGTAGATGAAGGCGATTCCTCACCTTTATTGTCACTTTTGACAGTAAAGGTAAAGACTCGTCATCATATGATTGCAGCAGCATGATGCGCTGTCTGTGGAAGAGTCTTTATGTGCAAACTTCAGAAGCATAAATTCACATACGAACAACATTATAATGATAAATGAGGTGAAATACGTGTTTATACCAGCTTTGATAATAGCTATGTTTATGCCATAGTCAGAATTCTATTTTGGTAGTAAAATTTCAAGAAAATATTACTTTAGTAAATATACGTTCTTTATTTATTGAAATAGTAAGGCACAAGTTAAATAAATCTAGATTTTGAATTGACTTCTTTAACAGCATTTTCTTTTTATATATTTTCCTGATTATCATGTTGAGCACTACATAATTGACTAAACATTCACATAGGATAACTAACATTACAACGTATTAAATTAATATTACGACACCAAATTGATAAAATCGTGGTTGTGTTACTATTGCAGTCACCATCGTAGCCACCATTGTCGTCATTACTATCGTCTCTCTTTGTTCTGCTTGTTGGTGTTATTTCCTTGTCTCTCATTTGAAGCTCCGTTATGGTATCTATATATCATCGAGACCTATTACAATCTCGATTCTCTCTTTGATATGCAATCTGTGTAGGTTATATTAATGTTACAGTTTTGAAATACTCCATAAGTCATTCAAATTCTAATGCTGATAAAGCTTATGCAGAGATAAATGTTTCGCATCGATCAATACCAATAACAGAAACGATGTTGATGTAGTCCGTTACAATTCTTCTTGACTAATCCACGTCTGTGCGCTAGAATAATAACTATTTAAATCTTACGAAATTATTGTCGATTCATTGTGAATTCATCCTCTAGGCTGGCAAATGGTCTATTGCATGTTGTTTTCCTCATGACGGGACTTAAATCTAGGACGGCAAGCGAACGAATTACTCGTAAAGTAGACTTTGCTGACACTTCTTGGAGCTTCGAACTGGTCGTAGGGTAATATTTAAAATTTGGTGTAATGGATAATTTTTGAATGAAGAATATTACACTTACTGTTTTACTTGTTCCAGTCATTTAAATGTGACCATGCTGGAGCTTAGTTTGTAGAGTTACACAAACAATCTACTCCACTGCTTATTTTATGTCTGATACTTTCCCAAACCGCTAAGTTGGTTTGTTAACCAACACCAGATGTCAAATAGGGCTGGAGAGCAAAGACACACCCATACACAAATAATATATACGTGTGTGCGTGTATGTGTGTGTCCGTATGCGTGCGTGAAGGCACATGGTTCAGTGATTAGTGTCGGGTTCACAGTTATGAGGTAGTGACTTTGCTCTAGTTTCACGTTGCTCCAGTTTCACGCTGCTCCAGTTTCACGGTGCTCCAGTTTCACGCTGCTCCAGTTTCACGTTGCTCCAGTTTCACGTTGCTCCAGTTTCACGTTGCTCCAGTTCACTCAACTGTAGATATGAGCTGTATTGGCCTTTGCTTTTCCCCTGAATAACATTGGTAGCGTGGAGAAGGGAGACTAGTAAGCATGCGTGACGGCTGGTCTTCCATAAACAGCCTTGCCTGGACCTGCGCCTCAGAGGGGAACTTTCTAAGTGCAGTCCACACACACGAGGTGTACCCAAAAGAAACCAGAATTTTGTAATATCTTATTCACTTAGTTTTACATGTTTATACTTTTAACACATTCAAAGTATTCTCCATTTGAAGCGATGCATTGGTCCAAACGCATTTTCTACTGTTCGAAGCAGTCCTGAAGCTCCTTCGAAGTGATGCCGTTTAACGCCTCCGTCGTTTTTTTTTCTTCACCTCTTTTTCATTCGAGGGAACAGAAAAAAGTCGCAGTGAGCAAGATCACAAGATCGGGCGAATAGAGAGTTGGTTAGCGAGGTCATGCTATTTTTGGCAAAAACTCCTTTACGCTCAAAGCGGTGTGCGCAGGCGCATTGTCTTGATGAAACCACAACTCTCCACTTTTCCACTGGTCGGGGACTTTTCGTTTAACCGCGTCTCACAAACGCTTCAGAACTGTTAAATGTCTGGTTAGCAGTTTGATGAGGAGGAATAAATTCTGTGTGAAAAATTCCTTTCGCATCAATGGAACAAATCAGCATCGTCTTGACATTGGACTTCATTTGACGCGCTTTTTGTGGGTGTGGTAACATTGAATGCTTCCATTGACTACTGCTCCGTTTCCGGATCGTAGCCGTAGCGCCAGCTTTCGTCACCAGTGATGACTTACGGAAAAAGGTTCCGATCGACTCCCAACTGTTGTTTCAGTTCATGACACGCATTCAGTCGTGACTACTCTTGATCTTCGTGGGCAAGCGAGACACAAATTTTGCTGGAACTCTTTTTCATTCGCAATTCCTCGCTCAAAATTCGCTGCTGTATCCGTTTTAGGATATAACAATCATATTAACAAGTTCGCCAATTGTTCGGTGATGGTCCTCCAAGATCGGTTCATTAATTTTCATGATGTTTTCATTTGGTCGGAATGCCGACGGTCGCACTGAATGAGGTTGGTTTTCAAACGACAAATGGACCGTCCTAAAGCGTGAAAACCAATCGTAAACTTGTCTTTCGCTCATGACATCATCTTTGTAAGCTGTTTGAAGCAAGACTACTGTTTCGGCCGTCGTTTTCCCCAGCAAAAAACAGGATTTCACGGAAGCACGATGTTCCTTCGTTTCAGCCATCGCAAAAATTGACGAACAGGGGTGAAGCACTGCAAAACAAAGATGCACCACGTGGCATCACGACTTCCCTCGACGGCACCAGTTGGCAGCCTGATGTCCGGTGGAAGCCTGATCTACAACGGGCTTGCCCCACAGAGAAAGTTTCCAGTTGCTTATGGGTACCCCCTCGTATATATATATATATATATATATATATATATATATATATATATATATATACACACACACACGACAGAATTCCAGCTTCTGTTTAAAATATCGACAAGGTATTAGTCGGCCCGGGTCTGTAGTGGAAGTCACTTTTGTAAGGTTCCACGCAGTTGGAGTGAATCCGAAATTACGTTATTGCAAAGCGAACTTGTTAATCATACGGCTATTGCTGTGCCTACTGATAAAAATGCTGTGGTTTGAATAAAATACATAAAGTCTAAATTTTGTATAAATGAGCACTACCCCATCCATACAACAATTCGCTGTCTCTTCAACAACAACTTGGCTTTGTGCACTAAAATGACTATGATGAACTTCGTCACTAATAGTACTTCATCCAAATTTAGTAAGAAGTCTACTAAGTCATTTCTACCCTCATACTCGGATTAAAATCTTAAATAATGTTTTAAATTTGGTGTATAAATGTTATTCATTCATATTCAATCAGCTTTGATTTTTTAGTTATAAACTAATAAAGGAAATAACCATTACTGTATTTGTTTCAGATCTCAAAGTTCTGATTTCAACTACTGAGGTCAACTTAGCCATTTCTCCTTCCGGGTCGATTTTATGATATTCCAATCTAGAGTAGTAGATTGGTGTAATTTGTAGAGCATTGGACAAAATTCCTCTTGTCTTTGATGCGGCTAAATAAATCAAAGGGGTTTAACCGTTTCGCACAAACAAGTGTGACACACGATTTGTCCAGTCGATAAGACAATGCCTTATGAAACAAAATAAATTAGATGAAAATAGAGGTTACAAGAAGCCTAGTTATGCGTTCAACCACAAAAATTTCATGACTAAAACATAGTTTACTATGGAAGCCACCTATATGTCGTCCATGGAAGTGGTGATGCAGAAAGAGAGGAGTCATGCTCATATAGTTTGATCACATAAGTATACGCATGTTTAAAGGTGTATGTGTGGATATGCATCTATGTCACAGTTGTGCACGCATTTTATGTCTATATATACAGATATGCTAGTGTGTGTGTGATTACCCAAGGAAGGCGCAGCCTTCCTGATGAAAGACCACATTTCTGATGAAAGACCACATTTCTGTCTATCAATTACATTGAATAAATGTGAGATTTGAGTCAATAAGTATTTGAGACAATTTTCAGACAACCTTCAAAGCATCCCGAAATAATCGTTTCCTGTCTCATTATTTTTACTCAAGAAATTTCATTTTATTTAAAAGAAGTTTCAAAATGTTAATTATTTTATATGATCATATTTTTTTGTGAAGCATCATTACCTTCTCTCTAGGATTTTTATTCAGTTTTCATTAAATATTTTCGTTCATTCACTGGTGTCATCAAGAGGTTATTATTCTCTGAAATGATGGATTGTGCTTAACGTTCTATTGCACAAAAGATATCAAATATGATGGTGGTATTGCTATTATGACGTGTGGAATAATAATTCGAATATTAAAACTGTGAATTACATTATATTGTTTTGTTTTGTTTTAGATTCATCGGTTCATAATTTTGCTTTTTGTATATGCATTTTATATTGTTTGTGCAATATGTGAATATCGAAAGGCTTCTATTTTATATAAATGTGCACTTATTCACGAGAACTAGCTGATTAATTTACAGGTAATGAATAAAACCGGGTGTTAAATAGTTAATGACAGTTAAGATGAATAGCTACCAGATACTTAAAGTGAAATAACAAGCATTCATTGTTTGTGCTTACAGAAGAATTTGCATAAATATACTTTGTCTAAAAGATATATAAACTATTGATGTGTTTTGTAAACATCTTAAAATTTTCAATACTATAATTTTGGGAATCTAACGAAGTGTGAATAATTGTTAAATGATTGCTAGGACAATAACAATTTAAATAAGGATAATTTCCATAATTACTGAAATATAGATTTCTCTAAGCTTGGTACAAACTAATTTCCGTGAAGACAGGTCATATATTCGATTGATTTTTACTTCATTATATTACTTGTATTTGTTCCATCGATCCTATTGAGATGAAAGGTATCTGGTATAATGATATTTGAAAGTATCAAACGTTAAACTGTACAAATTTAGCATTTTGATAATAGGCTTAATCAGGCGATTATAAATGTTTGGTGCTGTAAATTATCTAAAATATACGTATGTTATCTCAACAGTACATACACTTTAAATATTTTCTTTCAACAAGATAGAAGGTGCAGTCCTTTTAAGGATCTGTAGGTCTAAAATTGTCTTAACAGATGTTTATATATTACTGTTTCATATTGTATCGCCCACATAAAGATGAAACCAATTATTATTCTTTCTTAATACGATTTGTATCCCGAACAAGCTGCTATAAAGCATCTAATTTGTGGTGAGCAACAAGGTTTGGCAAACTAGAACAGTTAACACTGTGAAGGAGAAGAAGCCTACTTTTGCTCCTTGTGTTCGTTGAGTATAAATATCCATATTTTTAATTAAGTTCTAAGTTAACTTTAGGGCTTTACACATTTATTAAAAAAATACGCTCTTTCGCATTTTCTATTATTATCTGGTTAACAACCTTTTCTCATTATTCATATATACAAATGTATCAAGTTGTTTTGGTTTAACCTTGAAAGTAGACTCTTCTAATAAGGACAATAGACATTTCAATGGAAGCCAATGAAAATGGCTCTAAATCCGAAATCTCAAAATTCCAATATAACTCTGAAATTAAAGTTGAACTATGAGAAATAGATTGGCGTCACAATATTGGGGAGCAAAACAAAATTTACTCACTCAGAAATTCTGAATACCGTAAATCTGTTATGTAATATTTAATACTGTTAATTTAAAAACATGATGGTATTCTGAAAGACAGGCAAATTCTCAAGAGAAAACGTTTAGAGAGCATCTTTATGCGCTCCAACAGAGTTTTACTTCACCTTGAGACATCATCTCAATACATCCAATAGTATTTTTAAGTTTCAAGAAGTTAATTTACAGGTGTTGGCTGGACTACAGGTCAGAAGTATTTCGTCTGTCCCTACGTTCTGAGTTCAAATTCCGCCGAGGTTGTCTTTATCATTCATCCTTTCAGGGTAGATAAAATAAATATCAGTTGAGCATTGGATTCGATGGAATCGACTTGGCCCCTCCCTTAAAAATGTTGCTTTAGGCCCTTAATGTGAATATTAAGGAACATTTATGTGATGTCTAAAGATACCATAACTAAATAATTTATGGCAATCTCGCCGTTTCAACACATACGAAATGCCAAACTGAATTTTATTCTATATTTTCTTATTCATCGCACCTTCACCAAGCATTTTCTTCGAGGTACTAACAATTCTGCCAGCTCACCGCCTTATGTTCAACATAAGTAATAACAAACGTGATTCACAGAAAACACAGAAGAGCCGACACAGAGAACAGGTCCATCAGATATTGAAGATCGTTGTTGAGGAACGAATTTCACTGTAATGGGTAAGACAGATTTAAACCATAGAGAAGATGCTTTAGCATATGATAGTTTAAAGAAAGTAAAGATCCAAAAGTAAATACAAAGAAATTAGAAGATTGTCTTGTGATTTACCGTCGTAAAGATTGAATTTCTCAATACACACGTGGTGTACTGTGTAGAGTTTTCCAGTGTGTATATAAGGATAGAGAAATAGAGAAAAAGCGAGGGCTAGAGAGAAGGAGAAGAAAAGAGGTGGCGAACAAATGGACAAAATGATAAGTAGGTAGGTAGATAGATCGATAGACAGTATATGGTTCTGGTAGAACAAGTGCAGGGGCTGCAGTGGTTCACCATGGGAAAAAACCAGCATTGTGAAGAAGGAAAACAAAAAAGAATTCTTTTTGTCTGTCATATCTAAACTATCTAGCAAGCATAAGAAGATATGAACATGTTCTTGACTACACGTTTTTTCAAACCATCACATCTGCTCCCAACTTCATTTATTCACCACCGCACAAACTTTAGACACCATTTCGATTCAATATCATCATGTTAAAGAATATTATTCTTTTAGTTATTGATATAATGAAAGCAAATTGTTGCAAAATGCTATACTCGATATATTTTTATTCTGTTTCTTATACGAAATTTCCTGTTTACTTTCTCTTTATTATATTGTATGAGACTCCACATGCATATATGCATGCAAACAGACATAAATTCATGCATACATGCATATGTGTATGTATGCACTATTTACATGCTGTGTCTATAGAAAGGGGTGCGCCTAGGTCCTTTGCAGGTCTTCTAAAACAGATGTGATTTATGCCATTAATGTTCTTTTTCGAATCATTTTAAGACAATACACGTGAAAAAGATGAGCCGATAAGAGATTCCTACGGGCCAACATTCTCGAAAGGAAAGACCAAATATAGTGGTTAGTGAAAGACCGGGGGAGCCGAACACAACAAAGGTAATAAGAAGAGAGGCAAGTAGAGCAGAGATGGTTGTGTGAAGGTGGCATAATATCTGCCAGTTCAAAGAAACAGAGTCCACTAAAATAGTAATCGAAACAGTAGAGGCAAAGGAGATAGCATGTTAGTGGCCAAAGGCTAAATCGTGTCTTTGAATGACGAAAAACCTGATAATTGCGGTTCAGGAATAGGATGACCCAAATAAGAGATATTGCTAAACATATAATATCAAGCCGAATTAAGTTTGATGAGACCATCAATGATATGCTAGTCGGATATTCTATACTGGCTGGATTAAAATATGTTTTTCTGATCATAATGATACACTTACACCTTTAGTCCCTTCTACTATGACATATTTCTGCTCCGATAATGCTCTACTTCACTCCTCTTGGGATATTACAAAGCATTCTACGACGGTGAAGCAATGGTTTCACATATCAAGGACATTTTTGACTGCATAATCTCACACACTATTAAAAACCTAAAAGTCGCGATCAGCTGAGAAAGTATTTGCGTAGTCGTGGAGTATGTTAAAATCAACAGCTAAATCTCCCTCAAATCAAACACTACCGTCTTAAAAGCAATCATATTAAGATATCAGAATAATACAATTGCAGATAACATTGTCATAGTTGGAATGTATTTTATCATACTATGTATTTAGTATGATAATACTATGTATTTGATCCTACGACGAACTTAATCCCTCGATCGTCTATGTAGTGGATATTAAATTACAGCAGATCCCATTCACCTCTGAGATACATATATCACGGAAGTTGAAGTACTTGGATAGATTTTTTGGTGAGCAAACCAAACGCTAAATATATATGTTACTACGACGTTCGACAACGAGCCATTCCATTTATGTTATCTCTTCAAAACGAGGGGGTAATAAGACTATTGGAAAATAAGTGTATTGACCAATCACACAATACAGCGCTGCTGGAAGGAAATAACTACTGATTAATAAGCATTTGTAAGCTACTTGTTAATTACTCTATACTCTCAGTTGTTCGTGATTCCTTTAAGTAGCAACTATCACACCGTCTATTAAATATAGATCATTATTTACTATTATTGAAATGGTAAAATTATGCCAGCAAGCTGTATTCTTCAAAGGAAGCAAAAGCGATAATTGTAGGAGAAATATCAAGGACAAAAAACTTAATATAGATTGTAGATAGAATAAATTTCTCACTTGAAACACGAATGGAAAGAAGAAAAATTAGTTTTTGCTTCTTTTGTACATTCACTATGTTAAGAATAAGAAGGAGTCATTTCTTCTTCTCTCCTTTCTTTCCCCATTTCCCTCTTCTTCTCCTCGCTGTTTATTTTTTTCTTCTTATTTTGTCCCGTTCCCCCCTTTCTTTTCTTCCCCTCTTACTCTTCTACTCTCATGTTCTCATACCCGTTAATGTGATAATAATAATAAAGACTATTATATTCTCCACCTATTTGTTTATCCTTAGTTATTTCAATTATAGTAAATAACACTTGCATAAAATATTTCTGTTCTTAAGTAAATCCTTCTATAGCGTTAGACCAGAATGTAGATAAATGTAGTCTTCTCAATCATGTCCAATTTTAGAAGGTATTCATCTATGTCACATGCAAAATTGTTAGGTGCTTTATTTAAATATACAGGATGTTTTCACTTACTATGACTATGTTTTTTTCAGTGTAGTAGGTGCCAGTTGGCGAAGAAGTCAGAGAGAACTGAACTTATTTTTTGAAGAACATGAACGATATTATAGTTAAATACATCTTATATATTTATGTATGCGCCTTTTAATCAATGAAAAAAAAATAATAATAAACTACTGTGTGTATAAAAAATATGCCTTCGATATCTTCTACGTCAATATTTTCCAACGAAGATGGATGGAAGTATATTACAGATAAAACTGTGAAAACATAGAAGGAAATCGAGAAATAGCGAAAGTTTATAATTACAAGAAATACTCATCAGTCACTCTCGCACATAAAACTTTCAGATACATAGATTCAAATCTAGTTACACATATTCTAAGACTAACACTGGGATATAAGGAGTCACACCTTTTCGTATCCATACTAATGCACACAAAGGCAGTCGCTCTCAAGCAATCACGCATGTATGCTGTTTTACTAAAACACATATACATGCATACACACACGCATACAAACATGTACGTACAGAGCAGCGATTTCAAAAAAAAAACAACAACATACAGCGTCACTTTTACACAAACACCTACAAATGTACACAAACACACATTCACAGTTGCTATAATACACAATTGTCATAGTAAAAACTGTATTCTCACTTTTGTACACAAACAATCTTTATATTCACAAATATGCACATGGGATTGATCTCATTCGAAACTCTGACAATAGGGCTTGCCTTAACCTATTACCTCGTCATATAGTGAACATGCACTTAGCAAATTAAGTAAGTATTTGCACTTTTTACATAAACAGAGAAGAGTAGTTGAATTTATTGCTGAAAATTAGCGAAACATTTGTCACTTTGTCAGTGTTTGTGCCTCTGTTTACACGGTAAGTTGTTCCTACTCTAAGGTATCTATTCCCGGACAGAACGATTCCAACAGAATAAAGTATGCGCACTGCTTTCCATGCTATTTCTAATGTATATCTCGAAAATAATTAAAAAATGTTTGACAATGAAATGCTGAATCCCTGGAAGCAAAATACATGATTGTGAGCTTCAGGTTACCAAATAAATATTACTTATGTTAATTTATGATTTTTAGTCCCACTCTTGCAGATGTTTCAAAACTTTCTAGTGGTTTTCGAGCTGTCGAGTAGTTTTCATTTAAAGTTGCAGTGTTATCAGCAAAGGTTAATGTGGTAATTTCTATAACAGGAAATTTATGGGACAAGTGTTGGACAACTTTCACGTAAGTTATATTATCTACGTTAATGAGAATCTAACCAGATACTGCATTAGTTTAATGGAAGTGTTCAGCTCGTAATGTATTGGACCCAATAGCAAAAGCGGATTGGCCAATGTTGGGAAAAGATATTTTCGTTCAGAATATCTCTTGTCGAAAAGGTAAAGGATGACAAAGAGAAAAAGAAAAAAAGATCTACGATGGGGTGCTGGCTGAAATGTTCCTGGCTTTGGGTAAAAGAAAATACAGGAGGATTAGTTAATTATGATCTTATTCAACATGTTCCCCTCTCAGATTCACACACTTATTGCAGCAGTCATTTAATTTTTCTAAGCCCTGTAAAAGAACTCGGAAGGTTGGGTCTCCAACCAGGCCTTTCGCGACACCCTTCGAACCAGAAACTTTTCAGCAGCCCCTCGCATTCTCCGATTGGTGGATTACTTCGTCTAAGAACTACGGTTTTGGCCATTTACACAGCTTTAATTACCGTTTACAAAATACAAAAAGCGGGCTCAGCTTTACTTTTTCAGTGTTCTTTTGACAAGAAAATATGTGACACAATTACAAATACGGACAAATCTAAACAAATTTCTGTTCACTGTAATTGCATAAAGATTCTGTTTTTTTTTATATAGATCTCTTTCTGTATTACCATCAATCATTCAACGTAAGATTTTTTTCAATTGATACATGGAAAAACAGGGAAAGTATAAATATAATCAGTTGACCCAACTTTTCCTACAAGTTGAAAGTCAAAGTCTACAATCAAACGAAAGATCTCTTATGTTGTCGGTCGAACTGCTGAATATAGCAATGTAATCCCCCTCATATCATAAAAACAAAAGAAAAATTGAATAGTCTAGTCTTAGATGCAGAACAAGATAAAAGTGACTGGGCTGAAATGCTTTTTATCATACCAAAGGTGGGTTGGAGATTATTAGGGAAAAGGATTTAATTCGACCTCAATAAGATCTGAACTCAGCTTGATTAAGTATTACGATGCATTTTATCCAATACATTACCAGTCCGCCATTTAACCACTCTCAAGCTAACCATAATGCAATAATTAATGGATGTTAAATTTATTTCTAATAGGAAATATAGAAAATTAGTGTTGAGCAGTCGTGGTTGAAGAAATCCCACTTCACGGAAATATTTTGTTTAAAATCAAATACAGGAAAAAGATAGAAAACAAAGACAACAATACCAAAAATCTCAAGCTAAACAAACAAAAACAAAATTCCAATAAATAGACAAATAAACAGATGAAATCAAATCAAGCAAAAAATTCTAATAAAAACTATTATTGATGAGGAATTTCTGCATAAAATGATTTCATTTTTATTCCGATGATGGAACACAGTATTGGATTATATTTAAAATAAAAACAAAATCCAATAAAACTGCGGAAAGAATTAGAAAACAAGAATTAATGAATGAGGCAATTTAAAAATATTTTAAGCATTATATTAGCAAACTTAACGGTTATTTGTAAAAAAAATAAAATCAAAGAAATAGAGAGTGAAATATAAAATAAATAAATTCATACACTTCCATCACATTTGGAATTGTAGGAAAATCGGGACAAGATGTTGAAAAATGGAAATTGTCTCTTTTTTTTTCTTGATTTCATGCTTTTTTTTGTCTTTTTGAATGATATTAACTTTTTAGCCGTTGCTTTTAATTTCTGCTTCCATACGTTGTTCGATTGCGAAGAAAATTTGAACATTTGCATTAAATCTTAAAGCAGTCATTATATGAATGACTAAAAATAAGATTTTCTTAATTTGCTACTCAACCGTGGAGAAAAACTGGCACCTATATTCTTAAGAAATTTTCGCCAGACATATTAATTATAATCATGCTGCACACACAGAGACACACATACCTATGCACACGTATACAAAAAAAAAATTGTATTGGTCTATTCGTATTTGTAGTGCAGTGGTAAGGAACTTTGGCTACCGTGCCTTAAATGAATTATAAAAACTGTCACATCATGAAAGAGGATTGAGAAAACAGTGAGTTACTGCATTTATTAACAACATGTTTGCTGCGTTTAAAAAGATCTAGGCTGGCTTTTAATTTATATTATCATCCTGTGAGGACAAGTTTCACATTCTGAAACATCACAAGCAGAGAAAGCACAACAAATGTTTGGTTTGCAAGTACAAAAAATAAAACATCGTCAGGGCAGCTAAGACAATTTTCTCTTTGATGAATATTAGAAAACCTAGTAAACACAAGATCGAAATATAGCTCTGCTGTCTGCAGAGGCTGTATATGGGAACTTTGAATAAAAATATAGACAATATTGAGAATATAGCTTTTCAAGAGAATATAGCATAGATTACAAAGCAGCTTATAATATCACACCTATAAGGATACCTAGATGTTATCTCGAAGCAATAAATCTCCAGTCTGCACGAAAGTCAAAACATACCAGTTTACAAACATGTAGATTATGCAAAACCCCAGCCTTACTCATAGCTAACTACGAGGGAATACTCTCCAAATGTTACCTTCCTATGAGGTATGCTGTAGTAGCCTTAACAATATGGAATAGAAAAAAGTGAACACATTGCGGCTGATATATGACAAGAAAATTAGTGAAGCGAAAAGCTGAAAGCAACACTCCTAACCTGACAAAATGCAAAAAAAAAAAAAGAAAAAAAATCGGCACGGTTTTTCGGTTGTAAATCTCAGCTTTCCATTTGACAAAACAGGAGAAAAAGAAATTTGTAGCAAAATTTTCAAACAGTTTATCATAAACTAAAGAACCGAAAAGATGAACCTACACAAAGATGTAAACCCCTATTTTACTCAGCCTTCTATATTAATATATGTTTAATATAATATTATTTGTATTCGGTGTTGACTGGATTGCACAACAGTTACATGTATATCTATATGTATGTACATATATATACATAAGTATGTGTGTGTGTATTAGTAGATATATAAATATCCACACACACATACATATAGATTTATATGCGGGAGAAAACTTTCTATAGGTCGCTTTGTAATTGTAATTTAAGACAACAGGGTTTATTTTTAGGGAAATTTGGTTGTTATGTCTGATAAGAACAGTGGACACTCTGGGACCATGAGATAAATTTTGTTGTCATATTTCCAGATAAGTAGTACTGAAAATAAATACATAATGAACGATATTACAGTCACAATAATCCCATCATTTATATCTCAGAAAGTAGTGTGCGCTTGCAAGAAATTTAGCTGCTGCTTTTAGTATGCTGAGTGACCATGTTTCGGTTAAACGATATGGTCTTCTGAATTTTCCTCTCGTTTATCTCTTCTTTTTCATCACTCTCTTCTTCTCCTTCTGTCTGTCTTACTTTTCCATATATTCAGAATAAGCTGTTGAACTAACAAGCAAATTAAATCATTACATCAGAGACAGTATTTGGAGACGGTGTGAGTTTTGACTTAGGCAGAAAGAAAAGAAATGAATTTTCTTCGGTGCAAGCATGGTTGTGTGCTAAGAAGTTTGCTTCCCAATCACATGGCTCAGGGTTCGGTCCAGTGCTGGCGCCTTGGGCGAATCTCTTCTACTATAGCCTCGAGCCGACCAAAGCCTTGTGAGTGGATTTGGTAGACGGAAACTGATAGAAGCCAGTTGTATGCCCCTCTCTCACTCTCTCTCACACTCTGCTTGTCTTTGTGTCTGTGTTTACCCCGCCCCTACCACTTGACAATTGGTGTTCTTTTGTTTACCTTCTCGTAACTTAGCGGTCCGGCAAGAGCAGCCGATAAATTAAGTACCGGGCTTAAAAAGAAAGTAATGGGGAAGATATGGTCGCGGTCCAATGACACACACATACATATATACATACATATTGACACCGTAACATCATTATATGGTGCGTAATATGTATGTTGGAGTTTGTGGGCAGGTTAGGTGTTTTGGTAGGAAAATAAAAACTGAGGCATCCTAATTTAGAATTATTCACAATGAATCCTCTTAATTGATCAATAGAATATTAGAATATTCGAGAAATATTTAAAGGGCGAAAAAATAAAATATATCACGGTAAGTATGTGATAGAAAGGAAGTAATTCGTTCAACTGAAAGACGCAGTTTTTAGACAAATGTATATTCATATTAAGTAGTTAAATGTGTTTTTTAATAGGAAGACTATTTCAGATGATTACTGTATATCATTAGAAATAACCATATGGATTTATGTAATTCCAAAGATATAGAAAACTATTTAAAGTAACAGAATGAAGCATTCTCATTCTGTGAAAACTCTAATCTGTGTGGTTATAATGGAGTAAAACACGCAGAGAAAGGAATAGCATGTAATACAGAAGCTAATGGAAGTCTAATAGATATAATTCATTTAGCATTGTGTATAGAGATAATAAATAATAATCAAAATTAGAAAGGAATATATAATACATACACACGGGCGTGGGTATGCATGCGTGTTTGTGTGTGTGTGTGTGTGTGTGTGTGTGTGTGTATGTGTGTGTGTGTATGTGTGTGTGTGTGCGCGCGTGTGCGAGCGTGCTTGCGAATTACAGTTAAGCTGTTTGTTGAATATACTTCGAAGTTATGGAAACTATGGTTCTCGATGTTGAGAAATATGTATTTGAGAGTAAAATTGGTAGAAAAGTAGAATGGAAGATACATTTGTTCGCAAGATCAAATATAAAGAATACGTTCTTGGTAAATCATGTTAACTTAAGGTCGAATAAATTCCGAAGATATCGTGACTAAGTGTATGCTTAAGAATATTATAATTAGTAAACAAAAAATTTCAAAGGGATCGGATATGTATTATAAAATTACGAAGTACGTTCCAGACGTTTTTAGACCTTTTCAGTACAGACATTAATTTCGAAGAAGTACAAAACTTTAATCTACTTCAAATTAGGATCCTCTGTCTTCAATGCACTTGTAGCTCTCCAGCCACTTAGTGAAAACCCCATTGAAGTCCTTGAAAGTAAAGGCGTCTACAGCCCTTGTCATAGCCTCTTCATCTTCAAAACAACTGTCCCTGAGTGTCTCCTTCAGCTTGGGGAACAGTCAAAAGCCACAGAGAGCAAAGTCTGGACTGTAAGGTGGGTGAGGGGCAGTTTTGATGACCATCTCTCTCAAGTAGTTGGTTACCAGGATGATCATCAATGAGCATTCTGGGAACAAACTTTGGACACATTTTGTTCATGTTCAGATCTTTATGAATAATTCTATGTACGGTTGCCACACCAACTGTATGCTTATTCTCTTTAAAGACACAAGACGCTCATCATCCAGAAGATTGTGAAGTTTCCCAACCAGCTTTGATGATCTGATGTCTCTCTGCCTTCTACACATCTTGTCTCTCACCTCTCTACCGTCCTTGAATCTCTTGTGCCAGCAAGAACGTTAATACATTAGCAATCTGAAATATTTATTAAGTTTCTTTAGCGTTTGTCCCAGTTTAACACAGCACTTTATTGCATAGCGAGTTACCAAATGTCCGGACTGCATTCTGCAAACTAGAGGATTGTGACCAGCAGTGTTTATTGTGTTCAAAGTGTTGCTACAGCTGTCCCCTTCAGTCTGAAATAACAAAAGTTGACAGGTTAGTTTGCTAGATGTATAGTAATGATATACTAAAATTACACTAATTTGGAGCAGTTACAAGTGCCACTCTTAAAAAAGAAAATCTTAAATCTTCTGAAATGCACCTTATATTCTAGGTGATTCAGTTATAATTTTTTAAAAAAGCCACCAAATAAAATAGAACTGTTGTGTATGGCTGACGTTTATAAGGTGTCATCTATGTTATACTACTAGAGTAATAATAATAATAATCCTTTCTACTGGAGGCACGAGCTTCAAATTTGGGGCGAGGGGACCAGTCGATTGCATCGACCCCAGTGTTTCACTGGTACTTAATTTGTCGATCCTGAAAGGATGAAAGGCAAAGAAAATCTCGGTGAAATTTGAACTCAGAACGTCTTTATGACGGACGAAATGCCGCTAAGCATTTTGCCCAGCATGTTAACGATTCTGACAGTTCGTCGCCTCAATAATGATAATCCTTTCTACTGTAGGCACAAGGTCAAGAAAAGGATAATAATAATAAGAAGAAGAAGTATAAGAATAATGGAGCAATTTTCTGAAAATGAAATAAATTGAGGAGAATGTTATGCTATAGAATGTACATGTATATTCAAATATATATTTGTTTGGTAAAATAGTGAATATTGGCTATTAGTGGTTATGTTGAATAGATAACACTCGTGGACGAGTTGTACAGACCATTATGTGTGTTAAGCAATTTTATATTATATTTGATTACTTCGATAAACTACGAAACAATTAAATATTCGAACATTTTATACCTTTTACCTAAGAAATAATTAAATTATATCTGTATAGATTAGATTATCTGGTTATCTGCTGATAACCAGATAATCTATACTATATCGCCTCTTTGTCGGGATGTTAGTGTTCTGCCATTTTTATGAGTATTGTAAAAACCCACCTGCTGTAATATATTTATCAACCATTATACTAAAATTACTTTTGAAGTTATATATTTAAGAATAACCTGTTACTGTAGCATTATTTTCTAAACTAGTCTCTGTTAGAGTGTAATAGATAATGATTCGCTTTTTTAAATATTTTTGTAAAATATCCTAACTTTTGTTCACATGATCACGGCTTTAAAATCTTCCAAACTTGTGTATTAAATTCAATACCCACTTCAATATATGAGCTACTACTATAGCTATCTATTTATGCTTTAACTTATGATTAAAATGTAGCTCACAATTCTCCTAATAATACAAGGAATATCTTTGAAATCACTCGACATATTTTGCACTTATACTTCTACACTTAAGACTAAACCTCTCTCCTCTTCCTACCTCGATATTCCTAACAACTACCTTACTGTAAATAAAAATATGATATACCTGCAACAATCTCTTTATTTTACTTATTAAACTGACCAAGGCAACAAAATTCTTAGCTTATAAAGAACAAAACAGCATTGTCTAATAATTTATATAATAATAATTCCAAATATTACATTACATTAAACAACGTTGTTTTCCATTAGCACCTGTACCTCTGTTCTCCCACTTATCACCTTTAATATTGATTTATCTCTTCATCCATTTCTCACTCAGCCGACCTTTGATAAGGTCAGATGATTACACATAACCTAAAAGACAATATGATGACTTTGAATCTTTAATTTTATCCTTTGAAAACCATACTAATGTTCATCGAACATTAGACAAGTAAATGTTACATTAGATAGACAGCATAATATGTCTCGTACAGACATACATGTTCCCCCACGTTTCACTTATCTGACATTTGCCATGAAACATCTTTTTAAAAAAGTAAAATGTATAACTATGCGCACTAATGATTGACTCAAAATATTTAAATATTAATATTAACATACTAGTAATCATCGTTCTAATACATATAATGCATTTCTAACACATTTTGTCAGACAGTTTACAACACTTACAATCTGCGCAGTTATACCTTTTCAAAGTTAAACGTTATCCATATCCTATCAGAATTTCGTTTCCTTTAGCCAGTTGCTTTTGCATTGAATGTTAAATATAGAGTACCACTAGTTAAGGACTCTTTTCCACTATTCTACTAAAAATGTACAAACATATTGCATTTAAAAGAGTCTTACATTAATGTGCATACAGACATAAAACGGCATTAGCGGCAATATTTTGTCTCGAAGAAATATCCAAGAGGCTTTGACTTTATTTGGTCTTCTCAGTAACAAATATTATCCCTAGACGTTGTTTGCAAAGCTGAAAATATTTGTTCCTTTACAGAAATCGTGAAAGAAAACATTTACTAATTTGTGAGAAATCTAACCAGGCTGGAAGTTAACCTATCTCTATATGCATTAGACAACATAACATTCTCCTCAACTTTCTTAGTTTGCAAGTAATTACTCCACCTTTTTCCTATTAGTCCGACTCTCCATTGAATTTTCTCTGTTCGGTTTCTCTAAAAACATATTTTCGAAAGATTATATCTAACTTCCCCATTTATTCTCACCCTGGTGATACCTATTTCTTTCATTCAACCTTCCAAGTTTATTATTTCGATAAATATACGGTCTTAGCCTCAATAACTTACATATCTCTTTAACATTTTATATCGCTTACAAAACGAAGGTCAGTCTCTGCAATCCTTTTCAGGGCCTCCGAGACTGGTGGGAAGGAACAAGTTGTAAATTCAGAGACCTGGCTCCAATGCTTGAAACATAAGGAACTTCAACAAGACACTCAAGGTTCAGTCGATGTCTTGAAACAGGGTGATAGAATAAATCGACCACCTGAGACATATATTGGTTTCAAATTTAGGCACAAGGCCAGCAGTTTCGGAGAAGGGGAAAGTTTATTACATCGACTCCAGTACTGAATTGGCACTTATTTTATCGACTCTGAAAGGATGGAAAGCAAAGTCGACGAAGGTGGACTTTGAACTTAGAACGTAAAGACGGACGAAATGCTGCTGAGTATTTTGCTCGGCGTGATAACGATGCCGCCAGCACGCCGTCCTTACCCAACACATATATTAACGATAATACCAACCAGTAAACGCTGCGTACGTGCGTGCTCGTGTACACACACACACACACACACACACACACACACACACACACACACACACACACACACACACAAATTCATTCTATTCCTTTTTTAAAATTATTTTTCATCAGTATTTATCACTGAACAGATTGTACTTATTAGACTTCCATTAGTTTCTAGATCATTCGCTGTCCTTTCTTACATACTGTGATCCTTTATGACAATAGAAACACCAGTTTTCACAAAAAATAAACAAGCACTATTCTATTACCTTAATAATTTACTTTTTTTCTAAGTACTGCAATAAAATAGCTTTCATTATTAGATATGCACACAATTAGGTTTTCTTCTACATACCTAGAACTTGTGGTAACTTCACTTTCCTTACTCTTATATTTCCTGATCAATTGCCTAAAATACGCATATACCCAGCATCCATATAAGCATACGAACTCATAAGAACACACACACATAGTAATTTTCGTTACTTTCATTACTGTGACTTGTCATATCGCAGCATTTAACTCAGTATGCATTACTTCAGGGGCTAGGATAAATATATTGCTATATTATTGAGTATTGACTTCGCACAAACAAGTGCACGCACGCACACATACATATACATACCTATATAGATATACGTGCGTTATAAAAGACAAAAATTAACGTGGTACATAAACGCATGACCACAAATATGTCTTGTCACCATTTTACACCACATGTTTTCTCCTACCCTATATGAATTACTAAGAAATTTGATTCCAAAACAAAAGTATCAGTCTCAAATCCATCATATCTATCCTTATATTTGGCTAATACAGTGAAATGGAAATATTAGTTCCAAATTTTGGCACAAGGCCAGCAATTTAGGGAGATGGGATAAGTCGATTACATCAACCTCAGTCTTTAACTGTTACTTATTTTATCGACCTTGAAAAGTTGACACCAGCGATATTTGAACTCAGAACGTAAAATCGAAAGAAATAGACTAAACGTTTTTCCCGGCTGTGGCAACAATTCTGCCACTTCGCAGATATATTAACGTATGTACAACGCATTCTCTTAAACATGACCTTTCCATGTTAGTACTTATAACGTTCTACAATCACTTATGTTTAAAATCGTAGCTGTTAATACATGCGAAATAGCTTTGTATGTTCATATAACTATATCAAGCGATATGGAGGCGCAATAGCCTATTGGTTAGGGGCAGCGGACTCGCGGTCATAGGATCGCGGTTTCGATTCCCAGACCGGGCGTTGTGGGTGTTTATTGAGCGAAAACACCTAAAAGCTCCACGAGGCTCCGCCAGGGGATGGTGGCGAACTCTGTTGTACTCTTTCACCACAACTTTCTCTCACTCTTACTTCCTGTTTCTGTTGTGCCTGTAATTCAAAAGGCCAGCCTTGTCACACTGTGTCACGCTGAATATCCCCGAGAACTACGTTAAGGGTACACGTGTCTGTGGAGGGCTCAGCCACTTACACGTTAATTTCACGAGCAGGCTGTTCCGTTGATCGGATCAACTGGAACCCTCGACGTCGTAAGCGACGGAGTGCCAACAACAACATCAAGCGATATCAAACACATATTTTTAACGTCTATTAATATATGTATATCTGTATTAGATGTATTACTCAATATGCATAGCCATATCAGTCACATAGCATTTATATGATAAAATAGCTCACCCATAATATTTTTCTTCAACTTTGAAAGCTACTAACTAATCTTCTCTACAATATCTTATATATCAAATTAGCAGCAGAGCCCGGCTTTGCCCGAGATTAAATTGGGATTATTAAGCTAATCAACAAAAACTTACTCTTCGCTAGAAGGGGACTTAACTCCTGCTTGTAAACAATGGTGATTTGTCCGACTTGAAAATTGTTAAAAGTTTTGGTTGAAAACTTATTTTTACTGCTATTCGCTAGTGCCTCTGGGAAAAATAAGTTGACGAAAATACAGCTAGGGTCATGACGAATATCCTCCTAAAATTGGTGCGACATACGTGCTAATTTGTGGACTTGCATGAATTACATTCACGTACACACACACACACACACACACATGTATATACACACAATATATATGAGTGTGTGTGTG
>NC_068982.1:167841867-167843251 GCF_001194135.2 Octopus bimaculoides
ACACACACACACACAGTGAGAAACACATATCCTGCCTTTTATATATACAGATAACTAAATTTACCACAACCTTTCTAAATTTGATTAATGTAATTTAATAATTTTGCAATATAATTATATTCATGTTAATCAAATATGAACTAAATATTTAAAAACATCTGTTTCATAAATCTCTATCATATACTTTTCAATTAATTGCTTTTTTAATTAGATGATAATTAAGTTATTAATTAGAAAATATAAAATATATATTGTGTTATTTATAAAAATAGAACCCCCCCCCCCCAGCTTAATTAAAGTCATGCTCCTCTATCGATATGATATTAACTGACTTGCCTGCAGAAGTTAACTCTAAATGGAAATAAAGATAGTCGACATGTCTGCAGTGAGACAGAATAAAAAATCTACATGGAAACTGACATTTCCACAGAAGTACCTCCTGCTGGCAACACATTGCGTTAGTACTCAGGTGTTTCATGAAGGAAGTCAGGAAGGAAAAATTATAACAGCTAAGGTTAGAAAATTTCAAAATTATCATCATTTATTCCAATACCATTGCCACCATCTTTATCATTATTGTCAGCACAACCACCACAATGATTATTAACGGTATTCAGTTACCATCAGAATTATTGTTATTAAGACGGCGGGCTGGCACAATTGTTATTACGCCGCGCAAAATGCTTAGCAGCCTTCCGTTTGTCTTTACGTTCTGAGTTCAAATTTCACCGACGTCGACTTTGCCATTCATCCTTTCGGAGTTGATGAAATAAGTACAAGTTGAGTACTGGGGTCGATGTAATTCATTTACCACTCCCCCCAAAATTTTAGTCCTTGTTTACCTATATTAGAAAGGATTATTATTATTATTATTATTATTATTTGGACTATCAACAAAAACATACTTTTCTTTTTCTGCTGTTGGATTCAAGTTTCTTAGAGTTTTAGTGTTTTTATTGCCTGTTTTTGAAAAGGTAGCTCGGAATTTGAGGTTCTCTCATCCTTACATAGCTGAAGCTTTGTATCGAGTCGTGAGGGGTGTAAATGGCATTATATATCAATTTTTCATTCGGCCGTAAGTTGTATGAATTTCTTACGCTCTCCTGTTTATTGTATAATATATTCGAATGTAGTTCTATCTCTAAGAGATGAGGAATTACGTACATTATTTACATTTTTTACATTTGACGGATATTTGTCTTGTCCTCATCTTGTTTGTTAACACAACGTTTCGGCTGATATACCATCCAACATTCATCAGGTGTCTTGGGGAAATCTCATTCCTTAAGTATTTTTCGATGTTCTTCTTCTTCTTCTTCTTCTTCTTCTTCTTCTTCTTCTTCTTCTTCTTCTTCTTCTTCTTCTTCTTCTTCTTCTTCTTCTT
>NC_068982.1:167843261-167856400 GCF_001194135.2 Octopus bimaculoides
TTCTTATTATTATTATTATTATTATTATTATTATTATTATTATTATTATTATTATTCAGGTCACTGCCTGGAATAGAACTCGGAATCTTGGGGTTAGTGAATGATTTTTGGATTACGTAGACAATATTTTCCGTAGGATATGAGCAATTCCCATGAACACTGTTTTTTGAATCTCTTCCATTTTGGGATTTTCTGGTATCTGAGTTAGGCAGTAATCAGCCCCTTTTACTATTATTATTATCATCATCATCATCATTATTATTATTATTATTATTATTATTATTATTATTATTATTATTATTATTATTATGGCAATTAGCTGGCAGAATTTTTACTCTGTTGGAAAAAAATCTTTACGATCTGAGTCCAAATGCATGGAAGTTGACTTGCCTTTTATTCTCCCAGGTTCGTTAAAATAAGTACCAGTTGAACACTTGGGTCGATGTAATCGACCAGACCTCTCCAACAAAATTTCAGACTTCGTATCTATGGTAGACAGAATTATTATTATTATTATAGTTATGGATTGACAGAATCTGTGTTAACATTTACAAGACCTACAACAATCACATTGAAAAATGCCAGCAAAAAGTCGAATGAAGCGACTGGCTCAAGCACAGTAAATTAGAAAACAACAACAAGAATGATAAAGAAGATCATCAACAATGGAAACAAAGATGACATCTAGAAATGGAGCTCATTTAAAAGGGCTAGTAACTTCTTAACTGAGCATTCGATTCAGATTTTAAAAATATTCATATAAAGAGAGTGACTCATTATATTAAATGTTTTGGAGGTGATAGTAAGTTTAGAAGTGCAGCTGAATCGATCATTGAGGAGCAGAAACAGAAGGAAGTGCATAATATAGGTCGTAGCTCTACTATGATGACGATGTTTAACGGGTTACTAATTTGGATAAATGGATTTTAGTAGCAATGGTAGACGAGCATGTGGAAGTAATAGAGTCTCGGTCGTCTTTCCCTGACAAATGACAGAACTATTAATCAAACCAAAAAACGTCTATCAATTTCCAGATAAGTTCTACATTAAGAGTACACACATTATAATAGTAGTAGTGGGTAGAAAGCCAAAGTACTTCAGTTACGATAACATTAACCATTTACAGCCTTTTGTCTTCTCATAAAAATAATAACTATAAAATATAACACCAAGGCGTGCATTGACTGAAAATCGATTCTTTGCTGGCGACTTCGTTAGCACGTAAGGAAACCTCTACTGTATCGATGCCAGAATCTTTGAGACAATGTATCTCTGTGCTATATACGCTGATATATATCGCCTTTAGAATATCTTGGAAAATATAACGTCTCTATGCTAGTGTTGCGTGTTTCACAAGATGTACATCTTTCCATATCACATAGCAACTTCATGTTTAGGTGATGGGTTCTATTTATCATGGTGAACATTTCAATAGAAAGAACTTTGCTATTCAATTCTCGAAATCCCACTTTTATTTTAGTTAATCACGTCACAGTGAAAATCCATTATCAGACTTTGAATAATCACATCGCTCGGTGTATTATAATGGAAACGAAAGTGAGATAAGATTACCCTCAGCACTCAATGTCACAAATTCGCCAGATACAGTTGCACATGCTTGGAAGAGTTGGGTCAATACAATAGAAATGCATTTGAGACAGCTGCAATAAATGACAACAAAGAAAGGGCGATTCTATTTTAAAATTCATTTGAGAGGATGACGCGAATTCATAGCTTACTAACGTCCTATGTAATTAGTAAAAATACTGAAGAGAGGAGCATGTTCCAGTGAAATTCGCGCCGAGTCAAATAGTCCTCAGTTATATTATCCGAGTAAAACAAAAAAATGCAAAAACAGCAACAATAGATCTATTCATTGAAAAGAAAAATCACACTGAAAATAAAATTGTTTCAAGTACCCAACACCACACTTTAAAAGTTGATTATTGGTACACATATAATTGTATAGCACGAAAGAAGCATGGGAGAAAGCAAATTTATTGATTATAATGAAGACAATACGGACTTGATTTGGCAGTTTCATTGTATCGGTATCTACATAAAAAAATATGTTTTGAGTAAGATTTTAAATCTCGAATATGTCAAGAAAAATATCGACTATTTCGTGAGCACCTGCAAATCAGAGACCACATTTTCGCAGCTTTACTAACACTTTTAACCACGCCAGTATGGAAAACCATTGGAATACGTCATATGGGAAAACACTGCCTGTTAGTGACAATGAATTTATATTTCAGATTGAAGATGGCGATGAGCTAAAATAAGTTGATGGAAGAGTCACCTCATTCATTATTGATTATTCAGCAACAGGTAATATAGTTGATGAAACGACACTGAATAAGATCAAGGGAATAAACTCTGAAGCTCTTATTCGACCATTCAAATCCAGGAATATTTCCCTATAGGTCAGCTACGCCTTTAGCTTTACTAGGGGCTATTTATGTCACATTAAATATTGGCTCAATTCACCGTATTCATAGGATATTTATTGCCAAATCTATGATGGTGACAGTTCAGTGGTTTATGAGGCATTTACTTCACTTTTATTAACTAAAATAAACTACAGTAATACACTGTCAACAGAAAAATATGATTCAGTCACTAAACAATAGCCTGAAGTTTTGGTCAGTTAAAAGACTGTTAAAATTATTAATCATCGATGATATATAATCAATAATACAATCTACAAGGTAAATACCATTTCGTATAACGAAATGAGAAGAAATCGTTTTGTGAAATTGCACATCATTGATAATATGATGGTTCCACTGCTAGGTTTAATCATATATTGCTGTATTAAAGAACAAGGGTTGCGTTCGTTTGCGCGTGTATACACGCAGAGCTGAGGTCAACTTTGATTTTCATCTTTTCGGGGTCGATAGATTAAGTACTATTTTCGTACTGTGGTCGATTTAATCGACTGGCCCCCTCCCCCAAAATGTTGGGCCTTGTGCCTAGAGAAGGAAAGAATATTATCTCAGTTTGACACCAGATGGGTAGCTTCTGTTAGTTGTTACAACCCCTACAGGATTAAGCGTCATATTGGTACAACATGACTCTAGGGAAGAATATCACCTTATTTTCAGTACATTTCTGGTATTGTTTGACAGAAAATGAAAGCCATGATACGAAAATGTTCATGCATATTCATATGGCAGACGATACAACGTCTTCAAATTATTTTCAACTGCTACGAATATTATTTAGCGAAAAGAGAAATGCTTCTCTAAGATTACTTTGCAGGTGACTTAGATTGCTATCTTATTACCAACTACAGCAGGTGTATTGTGACATAAACAACAATATGTTAATAAATAAGACCATTGTCAGTGTTATGTCAGTATTGTAATCGCATTGCAATTCCTAAAGCCATAACCTTAATTAATCTGTTAAAGCAAAAGAACATTCAACTAGCAAAGTATTTAGAACTGGTAATGTTAAAGTGCAGCTGTTAGAAATTGTTTGTTTCGAAAGCAATATCATATCTTGCAGTCTGTACTAGACTCCACCAGGGTGTATAATATGCTCGAACCTATTTGATCAGTTGAAAGGGATCTGACCTTTCCTATAAGCATTTAAATTAACTTTCAGCAGTTAATCCTAAATTTAATGGAACAGTCGCTACCAATTATCTGTTTTCGTTTTCTAAGAAAGGGAAAAAATTCATTTAAATGTTTGTGTTGCGTTTTACGAGCAACTTTCGGCACATCAACTTAGAGCTTTTTTCTAAATACATGCCATTCGCCTATTTAAGTTATTTCCCTTATCTCGTTTTGCTTTATAGTTTTGTAAGTTATATTAGTTTCAAATTTTGGCACAAAGCCAGTAATTTCGAGGGAAGGAGTAATGTTGTCCTTTGTCTGAAAACAAGAATTAAACCTTCTTTAACAAGGAAATCAACGTTTAAAAATTATTTCTTTGACAGCTGCTAACATTTGTCGCTTGTTAGTACATTTAACATCAGCTACAACATTAACTAATTTTTATCTCCTTGATCGAGTTAGTACCGTTGAATGATGGGAGCATTAACATTTTGCACTACGACATTTTGGGAAACTTGGATATAAGTTTCATAAAATAACTCATAATTTCTTTAATTCTAGTTGAGGCCAACAGTCTACTTGAATGAACCAAGTTTTTCGCCAAAATTAGATTGGTAAAATCAATTTACCTGTTCCAGAAGAGGCATCAGGGCCAGATGTTACTAATTGTTTGATCATTGTATAAGAAATTTGTTTCTGGAATCAAGTGAAATTCATTTTCGTTGACGTACTGTTCTAGTTGTTGAATGTCATAAAGTTTACATTAAAGAATTCTCAACTGAGAGTTGCAGATGCAGGATATACTGAAGCTGTTAGTCCACACTGTTCTAGAATACGTGGTAGTATTTTGAATGAAGGTACATGTTTGGTTGTACACGATAAAGGTTAACTCATGATGTGGGTATTTTGAATCATGTGCTTGATAGAATATGTCTTTGTGTTCCTGTCTTGGTGATTACGCCACAGTTGCTAAGAACTGAATGATGCGTTTGTATTTCACATAGTGTATTATTTAAGATGCTGATCTAGTTTCAGATTCTTGACAGATTTTCTACTTCGGTTATAACGTTTTTAAGAAGTAAATTTTTACTTTATTATTATTTCGTTTCCTTTTGGTCATTCCCCTTTTCCAATTTCAGTAAGTAAAGATAGGTGTTTCTTTGCTTTTTTCTCAATTTCATGTTTAGGTTTCCTTTGCCGTTTTTTTTTTCGGGTGGAAATTGGCTGTGGATATGACTCTGTAACGTTTAAGTAGATTTTATCACGACACTAACACTGCTACTGAATATATCAGAACATTCTGTCTCTCTTTGTTCGGGGCAATTTGCTACTGCAAAAAGCATTTGTTGCAAGATCATATTACATTTATTATTTTTGTATAACTCTTTGTTTCTAACTTGGATAGGTGGTTGTTGGTATTTGCTCATTCATTTGTTATAATGTGTTATTGACTTATTTATCATTAGGTGTGAGGTGGAGAATATGCTATTGTTGTGGCTGTGTATATTGTTGATTGTATATATTCGAATCTACAAATTTGGTCCCTGTTTTGAATTTTAGTTAATTTTATTCTCTATATGTGTCTTTAATTTGCCGAACTTAGGATATTAACATTGCTACTGAACAGATTGTGATCAAATTGTTTTTGTGGAAGGGCTTTTTTGAAGGGACGTGTATTAATATTTCTTGCAGATGTTGTCTGTTAGCTGTTGGAAAGTCCATAGTCGTGAAGTTCATGTTGTGAAACCAGTCTATGAACAAATACGCAACAGCAATGTTCACTCTATCTTCATTTCGTATATTTTGTTCCTAGAAAGATTCTATGTGACCTTATTTTTTTAAAGACAGTAAGATGTGATGTGAAGAATATCTGTCTATTTTTCTATTAATAGCTTGGGCAGGTGTTCCTGTTGATTCATAGTTATTGATTTTATTATAGTCAATTCAGATTGTGTTGTAGCTTCTGATAGATTTTCATTATTGTTGATTAAGTGTAATTAATCTTTGTGATATATATCTTATTTAACTTCATTGTTTTCTGTGGACTCCAAATATAGTTTTATTATGGTTGAGTATTTGTTTAATTAATTTTGTGTTTTTTACATGGTACTTTTCATTGTTTGTTTGCTTTTTATTTTCCTCTGCTGAGCTGTTATTTTTATATTCTTCTGCAGCATGGCCGTTTCTTTAGTATTATTGTTTTATTTTATAGATATTTATTTGTTTTGTGTGTAGTGGATACTGTTTTGATATTTTCATTCTTTCGCGGAAGTTTTTCTTTTCTTGTCTCTGCTTCATTGTTTTTCTGTAGCTTCTATGGTATTCTTAGCACGAATTGTTCTAATTCCGTTTCTAGACTCTATTTACAGATTCCGAAAAGACTGGAGGACTTTTTAGAAAAACAAGGGAACATTTCCAAAAGACGAGGCAACATCTTGGGAAACTGAAACGACAGCCTGAAAATTTGGAAGACAGCAAAATCAATATAAAAGGTCCATTTATAAAGAAATACCATCAGGATTTCTTACAGCGTCCACAAACCGGCCATTTGATAATGATTTATGAAATGATATATAGCCTGTAGCAAGAATTTGTTGTAAAGTTTTATGGAACACAAAGCCAATGAAGATGCATCACACAAAAAATAGTGTGGTACAACAGTACAAGAGACGAAAAAAGGCCAGTAAAGTGATTAGCAAGAATCAAACTCGGTTAAAATCCCACAATATACAGGAACTTGGTTGGTTGGGTTCTTGATGTCTGCTACAGAGAGCGAAGCGATTTAATTCGTTATTTTAAGAACCGCGGTTGTAGATCTCTGGAACAAGTTTTTGTTAGAGTGGCCCAATGCAAAATTCATGAAAGCTTGGAAATCTCTAGATAACGATGTCTGAGTGATTCTGAAGAACAACTTGGAAGATATGTACATTTACTCCAATCATTCACGAAGTGTGTCGATTTAGGCTTAGCGAAGCAACACAATACACAAAGAAGAAAAAAAAAAAAAGAAAAACAGCACCAAATGAAAAAATTGCTTAAGATATAAAATTTTCATCGGAAAGGGTACACCAGGAAAAAAGCAGAAAAAAGAAGAAAAATGAAAGAAATTTCGTGTAATGCTGGTTCGTGAATAGTTGTATCAACAAAACAAAGCGGACATCTTGAGGGTATTTATAAAGGAACTTCAGAATCGTCTTCAATGTGTTTATTCGGACTTCATGACGTGTTCCTACTCTCGTCACTGATGAGCTGCTTGCAACTAAATCTCAATTTTAGTTCGAGATTTCGGTCTACACCAAAGAAATCAGTTGTTCATGGTGAATGGAAGATATTAAAAAACAGTGCTTCAAGCAACACCAGTATATCCTATAAACTATCCGTCCATAGAGCGTCGGTTCAGTTTATTGTAATGAGTGTGGAGTGATGAAACCGTAATACAGGACTGATATTTGAAAGAGGGTCTGCAGATACCTAAGAAGGCAAGTGTATTATCGATTGATCATCTTATATCTATAACTCTTCGTTGGGTTTAGGGTAAGGAGTTTTATAGAATCTTGGCAACAACGATTACATGGTCCCTTGTAAAGAATGAACTCAGAAATACCCTAAAAAGCTTTCTTGATTACTAAGTGGCCTTGAGCATGTTCAGTTGATTTGGGTCCAAAATAGGTTCCCTGATTCGACTGGGCAAATGTTTATGCATAAGTTTCCCAAGCGCTGAAATATTAAGAATTAGCTGTTAATGGAATTCAGGGAGGTGTGAGGGATCTTATGACTCGGCGCTTTCGTTCAGTATTAATGTAGTTTCCAAGAAGATCTTCACGGTTAATGGGTAGTCACTGGAAATAGACATCATGATAGAGTGCACTATTTTCCTACTCTTTTCGCAATGGTTAAGGAGTTGATATTGGAATGTACAAAAATCTGCTTGGAAAGAGTGAAGATCCGAAAACATTTTAGTTTTGTCACCACCGCGTGCTTTTATGGATGACAGTATGCCAAAGTGGAGTCAAGAAAAGAAGTAAACATTTTCCGGCGAGGTTGGGGGTGTTGTTCCGCTATGTCGGCTGCACAGAAAACTAGAAGTTAATCGCCAGATCGCAGACCAAGGAATTACGCTTTGAAATCGAAAAGGAAAGGTTTCCAACGATCAGAGAGCAGGCAATTAAGATCATTGACAGATTAGTGCAGTAACTTTAAATGATATCAAAAAGGTACTAAGATTGAAACATTTAAGTTGTGATGTTACCAACCATGGTCTTTTGCCGAGACACATGGTCTTTTGCCGAGACACATGGTCTTTTGCCGAGACACATGGTCTTTTGCCGAGACACATGGTCTTTTGCCGAGACACATGGTCTTTTGCCGAGACACATGGTCTTTTGCCGAGACACATGGTCTTTTGCCGAGACACATGGTCTTTTGCCGAGACACATGGTCTTTTGCCGAGACACATGGTCTTTCAACATGTATGGCAAACTTCACGAAAGCTGAAGTGTATAATACAACAATACTCCAGATGTCCATAAAAGTAGCTGGTAGCGGCTTCAAAGTAGTGAAAATACGCTCTGTTGCATGGACCAACTTGTTCGTTGAACCCAACAAAGTGTGATGATAAGAAGGCAATAAGGTGTCAAAAAGGCTGCAGAGTTGGCAGAGCCCATCCTAAAAATGAAAGAGAGGACAAGCACAGTGAAGACCATGTGCACTGGACAAAGATTTGCGCACAAAACATATATTCGAACGGAATAACAAAGGGAGGCGGGATGCGAATATTGGACAAAGACATACAAAGGGTTGTATGGGTGATTGAAGAAAGGAAATGATCGAGGAACACGCGAAGTAAAATATTCGAATTTCTGTCCACAACCGTACCGGGATTGAACATAATGCTTCGATGATAAATTCTATGACTTTTTGCTCTTGGGCATTTTCTCTTTCTTGATATTTCAACTTTTAAGTCAACTTATATTAAAATCTCTTCTACTTCTCTGCAATATTTTAGTTTGAAGCGCTTATAACGTCCATTATGATGCATTGTCTTTTTCAAAGTCATGTATAATGATATACAGCCTACGGTAATCTTTTATTTTGACTGGATTTGGAAGTCAATTACGATCTTTTGGTTTACCAAATTCATTTAGAATCATTATTAAAATCTCAGAGAATGGAGACAGTTTTACCTTTAACCAATGGCTCAGGTTGGTATTCATATTTGTTACGAGGAGTGTCGATTTTGTATTGCTTAGATATTTTCCAATAAAATACTACCCTATCGTGGCAATTATTCATATTCGTTTGGTGTTAGCACAGGAGAACCCAAGACGTGGTGGTCTATTGTTTCATCAAATGTGTTGCAGAATCTGCATTTTGAGTCAGCACTGTTTTTAAGAACATTAGCCTCGTTATTTCTGGTAAACAAGCTGGTATGAAGCCTTCATTCTCTGCTTTCAACCCGGAACTCCTCAGCCATTGATGCGTTGTTGCTTCATCTACATCGGCATTTTGACTCCGAAGAATAATGTCCATGCTGTAGCTTCTGGGTCCACCGCTCGTCAATTTGTTTCTGCCTGTTTCTTTTAGTAGTCTACTGGATTCGTTTTGCTTGCTTTCTTGCTAACAGTGGTTTTAGAATTAACGTCAAGTTCTCTTGCGAATTTACAAACTTCATTGAAAAGAGAATGCGACATTTTGCTGCTTTCACACTCGCACAGAAGCCACACCATCCAGTCCTCTGTGGAGATTGCCTTACGTCCTTTGGGAGTTGATAAAATAAGTACCAGTCACGTACTGGTGCCGATGCAATCGGATAAATCTTCCCACCTAAAACTGAGAACCTTGTGTAAAAATTTGAAACAATTATCATTTAGAGAATAGTTTTCATATTTTTACTACATGTTGATATTGCACAAGCGTAGGTGTTTTGTGAATTTGTTAGGTATACATTATTATAAAAAATTATTTTATTGTATTGAACATAAGCACTACTATGTAAGTGTGCAGTGTACGTGTGATCGTCATATGTCCTGTACGCTATTTTTGTGTCATTCCTGTGTTCGGTATTATAGTCCGAAACGGTTTTATCGTTTCCAAGGCACCTAGTGTGCTGGAGCACCGCCTTTAGTCGAACAAATCGACCACAGGACTTATTCTTTGTAAGTCTAGTATGTATTCTATCAGTCTCTTTTGCCGAACCGCTAAGTTACGGGTACGTTAACACGCTAACATCAGTTGTTAAGCGATAGTGGGGGGGGGACAAACACACACACACACACACACGCACACACGCACACACACACACACACACACACACACACACACACACACGCACACACACACACATGCGACAGGCTTCTTTCAGTTTCTGTCTACCAAATCCACTCACAAGACTTTGGTCGGCCCGAAGCTATAGTAGAAGACACTTCCCCGAGGTGCCACGCAGTGGGACTGAACCCGCAACCATGTAGTTGGTAAGCTTTCTGTTTTCATTTCACAAGCCCTGATTACTTTTGCTTAGAAATCTTCATATTTGGAGAACATCTTCATTTCCTTTACACACACACACATACATACACACTCGCACACACACACACACGCGCGCGCTCGCACACACACTCAAACTCACACATATATACTGATATGTAAAAGTAAGATCCAAGGAACCAGGTGTAGGGAGTTAGTAAGCTTCGAGCGGTCTGTAAAAGGTATAAAAAACAACTTTCAGGAACAAAAGTGATTTATTGAAGTAGACGGCTGTAAATGTTTCCCATATCGAAGTTCGATCAAGTGAAAGAAGTTATTTCATAGTTCACGGATAACAACTAGTGTTGCTATGAATGCGAATAAAAAATTACTCGTTGAATAATTACTACTTCCGACATTCTGCTAGCTAGGAAACATATGTAACCTGGATTTTACCTGCTCCATTCCCTAATTTTGTATATATATATAATTAACTGATCCCCCTGTAAATCTTTTAACCAAAACTAGGAACTTTTCAGCACTCCTTCATGGATATATGAAAAGTTCCTAGTTTTGGTTAAAAAATATACAGGAAGATCAGTTAATTATGACTATTCAAGGAATTCCCCTCTCAGATTCACACACTTATTGCAGCGGTCCTTCTGATTTTCTAAGCCTTGTAAAAGAACTCGGAAGGTTTGACCTCCAGCCAGGCTTTTTGCGATATCTTTAAAGCTAGAAACACTTCAGCACCCCTTCGTATATATATGGCTGTCGAATAGCATATCCTACATCGTTGAGGAGACGTCTAGTTTAGTTTTCTTAATTGAGCTTGCCAATAATTTCTTGTCAGTTTACTGTAAACCTGTTGTATGAAGTTGTATATAGGGGACTCTGGTTACTTTATCGTTTACTGAAACCTTTCTGTGGGTACGTTTATTTCATTTCTTTTCTGTCCATACCTAATACTGTTATATACAGGATATGGGACCTCTAACTTTGTGATATATGGATAGAAACCAGATATCCAGAAACAATGATTTTACGTTGCTCCTTCAAAGCTTTCAAATATACTGAGTTACTTCCAGCCTTCTGCACCCTTTATTTATTTATTTATTCATTTATTTACTTATTTGTTTGTTTGTTCGTTTGTTTGTTTATCTATTAATTTATTTGGAATCTTCTGGCAGCTTTAAGTGGCTTTGCTGGGATTTGTCTTTACAGACACACACCTCACTTTTGTCAGGTATGGTTAAGTTAAGAACATTTCTGAGCGAAACGCTTTATAACCTAAGTTTTCGGTTTGAATTATTATTGTTTTAATAGTGTCTATTGTTGTTCCTCCATCTTTCTGACATCTATTCTGTGTGACATCTCAGTCTTTGTTTTATGTTTGTTGTCCTCGTTGAAGACAGAAAAACGGTTTTACACGCACGCATCACACACACACACACACACACACACACACACACACACACACACACACACACACACACACACACACACACACACACACACACACACACACATACACACACACACACACACACATGTTATAGCTATGTGTATACATTTCTCTTTATTCTTCACTAGAAACTTTTGTACTTTTACAGTAGATATACTTTTGAACAATTTTCTAGTTGCCCAACACCCGTTAATATAATCGCGTTAATATAATCTTCTGTATAAGCTTTTGTGCAGTGTGTTCCTAAATGCAGACTTTAACTTTTTTGTTTTCCTGTCTAGTCTTGCTAATTCGCTTATCTGCCAATTTTAACAATAATATAACTATAACATACGACTGTAGCTGTAATATTCCTTGCTACGAGTTTCTTTCATTTATTTACGTTGTTTTGTTCATTAATTCCTCGGTATTTGTTAGTCTGTGTTCCATCCAATTCCGTTTTATTTTGTTTCTCTATTTGACATATGAATAGTGCTTATGAGTTTTCTTCTCTTTTCTTCAAATTTTTCTCTCTTCTTCAAATCCTTCTCTTTTCTTCAAATCAGCACATTTTTTTCTACTGAAAATTCTATATCAATTCCTCCACAGAATTTGTGAGCACTATGTAACATTTTCCTGTCATATGCTTTCTACAGCCTACACATTAAGGTAATCCATATAAAAAGGTAGTTGATTGTCCTTCCTTACATATTTGTCCGCCCCCATTCTAGATTGGCATCTAGGTTTAAAGGCGTTCACTCCAAGAAGAAAAGGAAACGACGTGATGGAACCCATTGGAATATGTTCCTTCTTATAGATTTGGTATCTGTTTCATTAATTTTCTCTTTTATTTGTATTTACAGGAATATTAGCTATTTATCTGCAATATAATAAATATCGACGAGGAACACTTAAATATATTCTAGAAGTCAAATAGTACTGTACTCAGGTCCTTCGTTCTAATTCTTATTGTCATCAGTGGCAAACTAATACTCAATAATTGATCTTAGCGACTAAATTAGCCTTTGCAACATTTCTTTTAATCTTCTGGAAGTGAGTTGTTTGTAATCATATAGCAGCAGAAGAAGTAGTAACTATACAAGCAGTGACACAATAGTAGCAAGAATAACAGCGGAATGAAAATGTTAGTAGGTGATCGAGAATTACGTAATACGCAATAAGGCTTGTAAATAAATTAATTCTACATAAGAATGGATTTTAAACTTCCTAGCTTTTTTGTAAAAGATATTTTCCTGAAGCATTTTCAGTTTAAAATATCTCATTAAGCTCTAAACAACGAAGAATCACGATTTTGAAACAGTTGGCAATTTTATTTTGTAATTTGGGTAAAATTGGCAATTAGAGAACTGCAGTCTTTTCCCCAACTAAAAACGTTAACAGTGATGCGATCATTTCTACAACAAACGTCTTCACAGGTCAAACTAAAATAACCACTCACATACAATGCCCATTCTAATATATCCACTGCCGCCATATTATCTATGAACACCACTACAGTAAGTGATTACAACAAACACCACAATCCTTACCAGGATTATTATTGATTAAAATTAGTACAACTGAAAATGTCCATTACACGCACACACACAAACAAAAGCACACGTACGCGCATGTAAACACACACACACACACACACACACACACACACA
>NC_068982.1:167856649-167857178 GCF_001194135.2 Octopus bimaculoides
TATATATATATATATATATGGGTGTATGAATATGTGCATAGTGTATGTATTGTGGACTCTAGTGTTTAGCGCTGAGTTCATGAGTTCCTGGTTCCGATCCCTGAAAAGGGCGATGTGTAGTGTCCTTGGACAGGACTCTTCATCTAATGTTGCTTCCGTCTTATCATTTGAAAAAGTACCAGCTGTTCTATGTGTGCCATAAATATCGCCATCCGTTTTAGAGAAAAATTTGTAGTTTAGAATCAGTAGTTCTTTGACTGCTATTTCTAAATTTTCAGTATGTTGGAGAAGCAACTCAATTGCTAATCCCTTATATTTATGATGATAAATGGTCTTACCGATAAAGGTTTTTTTTCATACTGAACTACTTGGCAAAATTGTTAATTATTAATTCTATTATTAATTGACGATTCCCTGCCCTCATTTCTTGTATATTTTATATTTGATATCTCTAAGTTGGATGGTTAAACCGTAATCCATCCACACGGGACTTCTTTTCATACGGGACTATTTGTGACGCACATGGAAT
>NC_068982.1:167858168-167859953 GCF_001194135.2 Octopus bimaculoides
ATATATATATATATATATATATATATATACACATATATATAATCAGTTACTTGTTCATAAGGCAGAAAAAAATCACACTCAATATCAGAAATAGAACTGGTGTATTTATATATTGTCAAATGGTTATATAATAACACTGGTCAGAATTTTGCCGAATTTTACCACTCGACAACATTTACGACTCTTCAGAGACGCTGGCCATAGACGCACAGCATCGTTATTCCACATTGGCTGGTGTTAGCTATGGTTGAAGTGCGTTGTCTTGTTCAAAGAAGAACATGGCCACGCTGACTAACGGAATTTGCGATCATGAGGGCAATATTCCAAAATGTTTGTGTTCAGGAAGCGCCTGGATAATGTGGATATTTTAGAATGATTCTTTCTTCGCTAAACAGAGTCTACTTTCATAAAGATACGACCCAGAACGTTCTAGCAAATTTTAGGTGATGTCGCATAGCATTGTGTTCTCTTTTGATTGTTACATATAGCTGGTTAATACTATGACATTATACCATTCCTGAATCGTAAATGAGTATCTGTAGCTATTCAGTCAGGCCTTAAAGGATACACTATGTTGTCTCGACCTAATTATATGTAAGTAGATGATGGACAATGTAGTTCATGTCCGATGCTACTGCTTTTTCGCGAACTAGGGTTTTGTGCTACATCGACCACAGTGTTACTCATTTACAGCTGAGTGAAACAGAGGAACGTGAAACGAAGTGTTTGCTCAAGCATACAGCGTACTGCCCAGCCGGCGAATCTAAACAATGATGTCATGACTCAACCATTAGGCCACTCGCTTTCACATTCTTTTATTCTTTTACCCTTTTACTTGTTTCATTCTGTGGCCATGCTGGAGCACCACCCTCAGTCGAGAAAATCGATCTCCAGGATCTATTCCTTGTAAGCCCAGTACTTATTCTATCGGCCTCTTTTCCCGAACCACTACGTTACGGGGACGTAAACACACACACACACACACACACACACACACACACACACACACACACACACATTATACGACAGGCTTCTTTTAGGTTCCGTCTACCAAATCCACTCAGAAGGTTTTGGTCGGCCCGAGTCTATAGTAGAAGACACTTGCCTTGCCCAAGGTACCACGCAGTGGGACTGAACTCAGAACCACGTTGTTTGTTAAGCAAGCTACTTACCACACACTCACTCCTGCGCCTTTAAAGTCTGTGAGAAAGAGCCAGTGGTATCAGGGTTGGAAGAATTCTACAAGAGTTCAGTTTACCGAAGTAACCACATGGCTAAGCCTACGCTTGTATGTATAATAGTAAAATATTCTGAAACCATTAAAAATAGTTCCCATAAAGTATTTTATATGAAATTCATAATAAATTGACTTTAAGTCAGCTTATGAACACACACGGCTAAAAGGAAAAATATAATAAAAATGTCATGCATACATATTATTTGAGCGACATATTTTCACTTCAAAATGCCTAAATCAAAATTGAAGATTAGCTCTATATTTGGTGACGTCTGGAAAAAAAATATGGATTTCACTGTTTACTGATATATATATATTCATATGAAATCATTCGTGAGTAATGCTTCGGTCTTAATGTTGTTTTTTCGATATTTATTTTCGATTTAGTGACCATTTAATTTTCATTGTATAATTGCAAGGGAAATAGAAAACATCAATCACCATATTAAACACAAAAACATGAATAAATAAATAAATAAATGAAAAAGAAAAAATAAGTTTTCTTGTATTTTGTATTTTCAATATTCTCTCTTATTGACAATAGGTGG
>NC_068982.1:167860637-167864787 GCF_001194135.2 Octopus bimaculoides
TATATATATATATATACATATATTATACAAGCGTTTAGATGCGTACAACATCGCGTAGGTAGAGTAACGTTAATATGGAATAAATAATATCGAAGCACAAAAATATAACAGTGAGAAATCAATAAAATTGGGTATAGAGGGACAGAGAGGTTAAGAAAAATAGAGGGAGAAAGAGAGAGAGAGGGGGGGGGAACGGAGGAGAGAGAGATGAAAGTAAACATGCATATGCACACAACGCAGACGCACGCGCGTCTATACATGTATGAATTCAAATGCACACACATACATGCGCACACACATACATGCAAACACACGTACATAAACATACTGTATGCGTACTTTTACTTTCTGTCACCTTGAGTTCTGTCCCATTTTCGCACGTATTCACAAAACAACATGCATACAAACAATAAACATGCCTGTACTTATGCATACACCCACCCACTCACCAACACTTCCATAGAGACGTGCATAGACTCACACATACACGCAGACACTCACATACACATATATTTCTCCTTCGTATATGTATTCATACAGTGAATAATGACTATAACCAAATTAGTTTTTGGGAATCTTTCATTACCATACAATTTACATATATCACGTCAAATGATGTCTGCTAATCTCCGTAGTTCTATCACACAAACGATTCAAGGAAGAAACAACACACACACATACACACACACACAAGCATATATTCATATATATATATACATATTTATGTGTATATAAGTACACAGACACACAGACACACACACACCCACACACACACACACATATATATATATATATGTTCGTACATATACGTATACATGTACACACACACACACACACACGCACACACACACACACATATATATATAGATATATATTTATAAAAATACTTATACACCTACATGTATGTTTGTATACATGTGTTTGTCTGATGATCTGCCTTTCGAACCGTTCTCCTTACAGTTTCCAACATAGTCGAGTACCAACGGGGCAAACCTCTCACTCATGGATTTGTTGGTTTAGTTTTATTGTCTGGCGTGTCGGTTATGCTGACAATTTTTATTTGGTCCTTACCAATAAATCAATGTACTAGTTTTCTTATATTATTGTCCATTGCTCGTTCTACCTCTGAGTTTTACATTAAAGCTACAAGTGTCTATGGAATTCTCAACTACGTAGAAGACATTATTTATTAGTAGCTGATTTTTTACGACAGACCCCTTTGATTCCTATTTTATTCGGATCTAGCCCCATAGCCATTCGATGTTTAAAAAATCATAATGTATTTTGATAATTAAATATTATTAGGAATTGTATAAAAATAAATTGTGGACATATATTGTGTATTGTAAAAGTATAACTAATTTATTGTAGATAAATTTTAACAACAAAATCTTATAGGGAGTCCGGTTGAAAGTCACTTGTCTAGAACGATATAGAATCTATTTGCTGTACGATTACACTCAGTTGTATACGATTCCACTTAATTGTAAGTTTTATGCGATTAACCTAACACGCATAATAGGCAAGGAGTTATGAAATTTAGCTCATTATTAAAAGTAATGCATTGCGTTGATGCTACACATGTAAGAATTATATAATGCATGGATAATATAAGGTCTGATCAATAAATATCCGGACTGTTGCTATAGTAAGGGAGTTAAAGTACACAGAGTGAAGCCGCTCGGCACAGATTGATCTTGAACTTGGCTGTGCATGTGCACTAAGTTTCAACGTTCTAGATCACTTCCGCTGTTTACAGCAGTGCTTCAGAGGAAGGTGTATAGCGTGTGATCGTCGCATTGACCCTCACAGAGAAAAATGTCATGGTGATACCTGCTCAGAGGCCTACGCAAAGTTGCAGAAAGTGTATGAAAAGGAGTGTATGAGTCGCACACAAGTGTGTGGTTGGTTCAGACATTTCCAAGATAACCGAAAAATGTCGATATTGACAAACGTTCTAGGAAACCCGCAACCAGTAGAACTGAGAAAAACATCGCAGATGTGCGTGCAGCTGTGAGGTGAAAGCGTCGAATCACCATTCGTGAATTATCAGAGGATGTGCAAATTAGTTACGGTTCAGTTCAGTCCATTATCACAGAAGATTTGGGTATGAGCCGTATGTCTACCAAGTTTGGTCCAAAAGTGCTTTTAACTGACGAAAAAGACACTCGGGTTTCAGTCGCACAAAATCTCACTGATCGTGTCGAAAAAAATGTAAGCGTTTTGAAAACTTTGCGTAGGCCTCTGAGCAGGTATCACCAAGCTTTTGAAAAGATTTGATGCAGATTACCTACTCAAATTTCTTTGTCATGGTCAATACGATAATCACACGCTATACACCTTCCTTCTAAGCACTGCTATAAACAGCGGCAGTGAACTAGAATGCTAAAACTTACTGCACATGCACACACAGTAGAGTGCAAAGTTAATATATGCTAAGCATCTTTACTCTACGTGCTTTAGCTTCGTTACTATGGCAACAATTCAGGTTCCTTTTTGTCACACCGCTTATATTTTCAACATATGGATAACACGGTTTGTGTACTTATATATGGCTTGCTTATATTTTCCTATTGTTCAATTTAAGCTTTTTATTATGTATTGGTAAAAAATTCTTTTTTGAAGTTTTTAAATTCCTTTCGAGGTTCTTGTAAAGTCATTAGGCTAGCAATAATGGCATTAGTTGCATGATCGTTTGGTTCTGGATGCAATTTTCGGATGGGGTAGCTTGTTATATCCATTGGAAAAGTAGTTCATATGCTACTCCAACACAACTGAACATTAGTTCCAATTGCGCCTGGAGATTAATTAACTCTGTAACAAACTGATGTACTTGTCAAGAGTCAGTTCTTTTACTCTCAGTTAAACCCCTTGAAAATCAGGCTAAGCTCCGACCTCATGCAGCTGTTCGGCTTGAGGCAGGCTTTCATATTCCTTAATTATCTCAACTTAACCAGAATAAAATGTCCCTGCAATGAGTCACACTCCAGAGAACAATTATGATCACGCGGTTTAAGAAAAATTAATTGAGAGAATCAAAATCATGTGATTGGAATATATATTTTTACAATATATATCTCCAATAAATATATACACGTGCAATAATTTTATTATACAATTACAAAGATAAAATGCACCGATATCTCAACTTCAATAGTATGTAACTCGTTGAAATGACAAGGAAAATATTTTAAAATACTTAATTCTTTTGACATCAGCCATGAAAATATATAAAGTGCATTCATATGAACATATTAAATTGATAGCTTCAAGTCTCATTTATTCCTATATAACTAAATGTTCAATTTTAAGGTACATTTTGTTTATTTTTTTCCCAAGGTTGGAAAACATGTGATGTAATAATAGGAATAACGGTATCTTCATATATAATAGACCGAATTATGAGAATATCCAGATCATATATGCAGTTAATTCCACGGTGTGGAATGAATGAATCTATCTATCTATCTATCTATCTATCTATCTATCTATCTATCTATCTATAGACATATGCACACACACATGCACGCACACATATATGCACATGTACAATTTATACATACATACATACATACATACATACATACATATATATATATATATATATATATATATATATATATATATAAATTGCATAAAATACGCATCCTGCGTATCATGCAATTAGCACAGTAAGCACTCCATTCGGAATCTGCTATCAGTCAACGTAGTAATCAATGCAATATAGTGTAAAATAATGTGTCCGTGTAACTGAAAATCCAGAAAATCCGAACGATAAATATTTCCGAGAAGAGTAAATAAGGCGTAAACTCAGGATGTGTGACAAGTGAAGATGAATATATTTTTCCACATGACTTCCATATAATTACAGCTGTTTCATAAACTTCTTTGTATTCATTATGCAAAATCACAGATACATGTTTACATGGACATGTATACACAGCGTTATACCATAACATTAACCAATTAATGTAAATAAACAAAGTTAATTCAACAGATCGCCGGAACTCGTTTACACGCACTAACGCAGAAACATATATATATATATATATATATATATATATATATATATACTAGCAGCTAACCTCGGTTTCACCTGGTCTGTTTGGATGATGTGGCTGTGATCGTTTTCGGTTAGGGATAATCTATA
>NC_068982.1:167865808-167868141 GCF_001194135.2 Octopus bimaculoides
ACACACACACACACACACACACACACACAAACACACACTAGCAGCATTGTTTTCTCTGTCTCTTCACTCACAGTGACAAAGCTTCACAAAGGCACCACGCTTTCTGTCTGGCACAGCCCATCACTCACACACACACACACACATCAATTCCTCCGCTTCACGCCGACTTCAAAAGATAGTCCCCTCTTCTAATTTGACTGAGAAACTGTAACTAAAGATTAAGACTATTAACCCCACAAAGAGAGACACAGCATAGCGACAATTTTGGCTGACTGTCATCCTGTACTCCCCTTGTTGCTAACGAAATGGTATATGCTGGCTGTGTGATCAACTGGTTGTTTTAATGGTGGAAGAAAGAAGGGAATTCCATTAGAAAAAGTTTTAATCGATTTTCTCGGTAAGTATGGGGGCTAGGAAAAAATACAAACTGCATTCCAATCTATGCACCCGTCTCCACATGTGTGTCAATTTTCATGCGAATCCACCCAACCGTTTGGTTGTGAACCTCAAGACAAGAAAGAATATAACGATCACCCATGTCCAATTTATATTATAGAAATAAATATTAATATTGTGCACACGCATACATGTGCACAAAGGCTACCATACAAACATATCTTTTGAATTTGTGTCGTGAATTACGTATTAAAGTAAAACATTAAAGTACAAACAGAAAGACACATACATATGTACAGAGCACCCTTCGACGCAGATAATTATTTATACATACTGTATGTATCTTGTGATTTACGTACTTAAGCCTTTCATTGCTCAACTTATATCCAATCCCCTCATATCTACACATATACGCCACAAAATTATCTTTTTGTTTGTCCACATATGTATGTAATAATGTATATGTGAGCATATGTTGATGCGTTTGCCTGCCTGTTTACAAGTAATTTTATGTGTATATTTGTTTGAAGTTATATTTTTATGCGTTCATGTTGAATTTGAATGTATTCGTGTATGTGTGTGTATGTATGTGTGTGTGTGTGTGTGTGTAAGGACCTACAACTATTGATAGATTTTATTTCGCTTCGTTTGTTGTTTCGATACACACATTTTGATGTCTCCGTTTGAATTTCCATAACGAAAGAAACATAAGACTTTTAAATGCATTAATGCTAAAATAATCCCCTAACAGAATTATATTTGGCGACGTCTAAAGCAAAAACCCTGAAAAATAAAAAGAAAACAGCTTCAAAAATCCCAACAAAACAACAATTTAAATAAATAAAGAATAGAAAGCAATTGAAGAACATACTGTAACAACATCTACGACAACAAAATTGATTCACAAATATATAAAGATATAAATAAATAAATATAAAACCACATTAACAAAACCAAAACTACTACAACAGTTATAAACAAAATCGCCATCAGGACCAGCAACGGAAATATCGATACAGTAATCGAAATCGTGAAAAATCAATAGGAATGCAGCCAAAATATGTTTTCTAGTTTACAAAAATAAAATTCAATAAATACCTAAAATCTGTTCTCATAAGAAAATCGCTGAGTTTACTGAGTATGTATAATAAAGAAGTCATATTTTGTTTACGATTATAATGATAATGACAATGAAGGTGATGGTGATCGTTGGGCTTGTGATGACGGTGTAGGTGATGATGCTGAGGAGGTACAGGGGGGTGGCTGAACTGGATGATACTGAAGTTAATTATGCGATTATTGATACGCTAATGAAGATAATAATGATAATGCTAATGAGGATAGGGATGACGGAGATGATGATGACGATGATGAGGATGAAGGTCAGAAAATGATGCGGAAGAAGGAGAAGTTGAATGGTAATTGTGATTGTAATGATGATGACGGTTATTCTCATGTCTCTTATTTTCCAGTTAGTTAAAACTACTAGGCTGAGGTCATGTTGGCGGCTACACCTTCCAGAATTTAGCCTGTCATCAATTCCAAAGCTTAAAGCAGTATGGTAAATTATTTATCAAATCTATTTGGCGAACCACTAGGTGAGACAGATGTAAGCCGAATACAAGCACACACATATATATATATGTGTATACCTATATGTATACTTATTTATACATACATATATATATATTTATATAAATAAGGATAAGATCGGTATTTAAAATATTGATCTTATCAAGTGGTCAGCATGGGAATAAAAACCATCAAAGGTAATAATTATTTAAAATTATAATACAGGGTATCAAGAGATACCACCACGCTGAAAAAATAGCAGTCAAATCCTGACTCCAAAACCACAATAAATGTCCGCAAGGCACGATTAGCGAAGACGAAGACCAAATAAACCAGTAAAAATAATAAGATAATTTCAAATCCTG
>NC_068982.1:167868482-167879262 GCF_001194135.2 Octopus bimaculoides
ACACACACACACACACACACACATTTATGTTTGTGTGTCTGTGTTTGTCCCCCAACATCGCTTGACAACCGGTTTTGGTGTGTTTACGTCTCTGTATCTAAGCGATTCGGCATAAGAGACCGATAGAATAAGCATGAGGTTTACAAAGAATAAGTCTTGGGGTCAATTTGTTCGTCTAAAGGCGGTGCTCCAGTATGGCTGCAGTCAAATGACTGAAACAAATAAAAAAAGAATATATATATACGCGTATAAATCTACACACACACACATACACACACATATATGCATACACCACACATTACCGGGGTCTTTACAGTCTCACTCTATTACATTTTACTCACCAAACATTAATCTACCCCAGGTTATAGAAGACATTTGCCCAACGTATCACCCATTAAGAGTCGAGTGATAATGTCAATTCTGTGCCCAACCACTTTGAGTGGGCTATAAACGCCCTAGCACCTCCAACACCACGGTTTCACGTGACGGTATTATCCATATCTTTGACTCCGCCATTACATATGACAATGGCTTCCTCGTTTTCTTTAGAAGTGGGATAGATTGTTACATTGTAAGTAGGGATACCAGGCTTTGGGAGAGTAAAATGTGGGAACATGATTAGCTTGTTACCTGAACTTAGGAAATGTGATGAAGCATTCCAAATCTTAACAAAAATATGCAAAGGAACAAAGAGGTGTGATAAGAAATGAATAGAAGAAAATAGGAGAAAACTCGGAATGAAGGACTCCTACAAAGCATACAGAAATGTGTACATTCGTCTAACCTGTTTAAACTCTGCATCAATATCTTCAGAAAAGTTGTGTTATGTCTCAACGCTACTACTATCTAGCACCTTCGGATGATCTCTACTCAACCGCTACACAACTGCTACTCGACTGCTACTCAACTGCTACTCAACACTCCTACCAGGGACAAACTCCCTCTATTTATATGTCTTGGGAGATCCTACTTCTTCGCCTGGGGGCGTCGACACAAAAAGTTGCAAGCTTGTCAGTATTTTCAATAGGAATTATGAACATTTGAAATGCAGGCGATGCTACCTTATTAATTTTCAACGTAGATGACATACATAATCTTGTAACTTCAGTAAATGACAAAGGAATGTTATATACAATAGAAACAAATGCAAAGAAAACAAAATCAATGATAATCAACAAAAAAAAACAATAGTAACATAAAACGAATATAACAATTGAAGAAAAAATCAATTGCATAGATGCCTAAGATAACATACCCGGGATATATGCAATTAGGATACGGGAAATATGAAGTAGAAATCAAAAGGATTGAGATAGCTAGAAAGTCATTTGAAAAAAAATATTGTCAAACATACTAATATAAGGAAACATCAATACCCCAACTAGAAAAAGGATTAGTAGTATGTGTAGTTGAATCTACTATACTGAAACATGGACATCAACAACAGTATTATCAAATAGATTACTAGCCTTAGAGATATGCATTCCTGTGAATATCTATGATGGAACATATAACCAGTAGTAAAGAATTAAGAATGGCAAAAACAAAGAAAATATTGGATACTGTTACAGAGAAAGCTGAAATATTTTGGACAATTAGAATAAAAATGTTTTACATAGAATCACAATAGAAGGGGAAATGAATGGAAAAGAAAAGAAGAAAAAAACAAGAACTATAATACCAGGAAATAGACAGACATGAATTACAGTAAATATATTGTGAGAGAGAGAGAGAGAGAGTTGGTGATCGAGAGCATTCAACGATAAATGGACGAATGAATGTAAAGAAGTTATTTGCAATAAACTGTTTACTATCCCTTTTGATAACGAAAGTTCTGATGGTGAAGTAAAACAAAAGGAAATGAAACAAGTGAGTCTTGGTTAATCGAGATATTATGCAAACATGCACAGACACACATACACGCACTGACATTTCTTTTAATAATGTTTGTTCTGCAAGGTGACGTGCTGGCAGGATCGTAAAATCGTCGGACAAAATGCTTACAGGATCAACTTGTCTTTTACCCCTCCTGAGTTGGTAAAATAAAGTACCAGCCAAGTACTTGGAGGTAATGTTATTGGATTACAATATTCGAAATTGCTGGCCTAGTGTCTAAATAAGAAAAAATTATTTTCGTTCGGTGCGTCATTACAATCAGTGTTTCCTTTGATGGGTTCAGAAGTAAATAAGTTTTCCTATAAGAACTATTCCCCATTTCTGGAGAAAACGTTAGCAGCTCAGAGAGGGAGGGAGAGAGATGAGAGAGGGGGGAGAGAAGGGGAAAGGGAGAGACAAATAGACATCACTATTCAACCGATACTTTATTTATCGACTCGTAAAAAATGAAGGGTAAGGATAACATTGATCTCGGTTGGGATGGCAATTCAGAAGATCAGAATAGATTTCGCAAGACTGTCCAGCTTACGCTCTACCGACTTGCTTTATTCATGTGTATGTGTGTGTGTGTGTATGTGTGTGTGTGTGTGTGTGTGTGTGTGTGTGTTTGTGTGTGTGTGTGTGTGTGCGCGCTTGTGTTTATCTGTGTGTATGCGTGTATGCATTCATGTGAATTCAAGTTTTCGTTTTATCATCGTTATCATGATTTCTATATTCATCAATTTATATCAATACCCTGCTTGCATATATTCGTACAAATTGTTGCATTTTCTTTAAAACAGTAAAATCCAGCCATACATAAAAACATTAAATAATAAACAAAATATGTTGCTAGTCCAATATGGTTACATTTCAGAATAAATTCATTTTGGCATGTCTTGTAAATGCATAATAATTTGTAGAGCTATGTAACTCTCGTTGGTATTATCACCAAAGTCAATAATGCATGTTATCTTTACGTCCATTATAGCATTATACTTTGCAATGATTATTACTTGCAATTGTAATCCACTATCTTTGTGGGGAACTTTGCACAAGATATATTTATATATATATATATATATATATATATGTACATTTATAAACATAATTAAGGGATCAGCAAATATTTGCTTCACCATATACCGAAGTTCAGAAATAGCAGCTAAAAAAGCTGAGACTCCAACAGTACAAGTAATGCTATCTGTTGGAGTCTCAGCTTTTTTAGCTGCTATTTCTGAACTTCGGTATGTGGTGAAGCAAATATTTGCTGATCCCTTAATTATGTTTATAAATGTATATGAACTTTTAAATAAGTTCTCCACCGATAATGGTGCTTACATACCGAAGGGCTTGGTAAAAATTATTAATTGTTGATTTATTAATAAATTAATAAATTGATAAACCTTTACCCTTTTAATTTGTATATATATATGTATGTATGTGTGTGTGTATGTGTTTGCGTGTGTGTGTGTGTGTGTGTGTGTGTTGTTGTTGCTTAACAATGTTTACTAATTTAGTTTTGTGTTGTGTGCTTAGTGCACTGTAAGTTATTCTTGGCACATTATAAACGACAGCACATGCTACCTTCATTTCATTTAGAAGTGGAGTCCGTCAAAATGTAGAAATTTTGATGATAAGTTTGAAAGCTTCGCTGTTTAAAAAAATTATTCAAGGAACTCATAAGAGAATATGAGAAAAAAGTTAATAGAAAATTGCTTTTTTCTTGTCAGCATCGCTTAAAAAGAAAAACAAAACTGTTCTCATTATATACAAATATCCATACATATCTACATACATAAACAGACTCAACTACACGCACACGCATATACACATTAGCGATATAATTTATACACCGAGTCAACACTGGACACCATAAAAAATAGGGAAGAAGAGCTATACATACATAGATGCATAAATACATACATACATACACAAACAAATATTTGTGTTTTACTGAATCTCGAATGTTATTGTTGTTGTTGTTGTTGGCACTCCGTCGCTTACGACGTCGAGGGTTCCAGTTGATCCGATCAATGGAACAGCCTGCTCGTGAAATTAACGTGCAAGTGGCTGAGCACTCCACTGACACGTGTGCCCTTAACGTAGTTCTTGGGGATATTCAGCGTGACACAGTGTGACAAGGCTGGTCCTTTGAACTACAGGCACAACAGAAACAGAAAGTAAGAGTGAGAGAAAGTTGTGGTGAAAGAGTACAGCAGGGTTCGCCACCATCCCCTGCCGGTGCCTCGTGGAGCTTTTGATGTTTTCACTCAATAAACACTTACAACGCCCGGTCTGGGAATCGAAACCGCAATCCTATGACCGCGAGTCCGCTGCCTTAACCATTGGGCCCATTGCGCCTCCACTCTCGAATGTTATATACAAACAAGAAATACATTTCTATATTACCTTTAAACCAGAACACAATATTACATTTCGATGTGTAGAGTTATATTCTAGCAAATCCGATGTGGTTTGGGATTTGGTCTTTCCTCCCCTTCTTTCTTATACATTAATCACTTATTTGCTTTCATGTATAACAATGTTCACTTTTACGCAGATCATACTCGCCTTCATTTTTCCTAACCTTTCCCAACCAAGCATTATCCATCTGTAACCTTCATACCACAAGAAGAAAACTGCACTGAGCCCACGACTTCTCTTCCCAGCTATTCAATTTGTTGTTTCTCTTTTTGTTGTTGAATTCTTTCACTCGTTTTAGTGAACGTTTGGATATTACTGTTTGAAGATAATATTCTTTATTCACTACGCATAACATAGTTTTTCCAAACCAGTATTTTAGTATTGTCTTCTACATTTAGTAAAACAGTACCTTTCTTCTTTCTTGGTAAATAGAACCTGTCAATATTACGTTTAGTGTGGTGTACGTTATACATTGCGAGTAGTTTCTTCAACCTGATTCATGTAGCTGTCTGTTCCTTACAGAAACGGAACAGAGTGTCACAAAGCTGGTAGAGCTCCAGTTTTGATTACCTTGATGATATTATCCCTATATAGTTTCAAGCAACTAACTAATTTTTCCCTTGTACACTTTCGAGACTTTAAGGGACTTCGATATTGTAAACGCTGATACTTGACTGCCACTTTATGTTATCGACTCCGAAAGGGGATTGGAACCTTTTACCGTTCTGAGTTCGAATCCTGCTGAGGTCAATTTTACTATTTATCTTTGTGTGGTCAAGAAAGTAAAGTATCAGTCTAGCATTGGGTCGATATAATCGACTAATCCACGCTCTCAAAACATCTGTTATTATGACGATATATTTACTCTTATATTTAGACGTTACCTTCCAGCTGCATGAACTATAGCTATAAATAACGTGATAATTATTTTAGGAAATCTATAGTATTTACTTCTTCTAAATTCAAGAAAAATTCTTTGTCCAATTAATGGCTTATTAATTAGATTAGAAAACGCCGGAAATTTGAAGTGATACAATCGAATGAATGAGTCATAGTATATAAACAAATAAGCATTTTGTACAAAGGCAATGCAGCGGATTGACAAACCCCGTCTAACGTCAGATTTATAGCCTGATGTTTTTTAGGTATGACTTATTGAGTTCAACGTTTATATCTTGTCGAGGTCAGTTTTGCCTTTCACCTTTTCGAATCGTTAAAAATGGAAAACCAGAATCGTTATAAGATTATATTTTTCTTCAAAGTGTGTGGTTTCTTTTTCCTTCTTTAAAATCAATATTTTGTCGTCAAAGATTTGATCTCAGAACATAAAGCAACGAAAATAAAAACTATAATACATTTAGTCGAACACACCACCTACACCCTTGCTTTATTAGCAAAAATAATAAATATGAGTAATACCCGTGGAAATGCCAAAGTCACTTCCAAAACTATAAGATTGAAAGTATATAGAGCACCATGGAATACATAATTTGTTTTGACATTCTTTTAAGAGAGAATATCATAAAAACTGTATCATTTGTCATATGCTTGTCGCTTTTACTTTGTGAGTTGATATACATTATGTTTATTTTTACGTCAGGAAGTAAACTTTCTTAACTATGGAACGAAACCAAACGCATAATTTATATCATTCTGCTATGGCACGACTACGCTGTAAAAGGTTAACAATTATTAATGTGCTATATTATGTTCATATTTGGATATCATCAGAATAAAGTGCTTATCGATGGGTTTGAGACATTAGTCTAAGTGAACGATGTACAGTAGCTGCACCACTAAGCTGCTGTTCCTAATATATATGATATAAAAATACGCGCCCGCCCGCGCACACACACACACACACACACACACACACACACACACACACACACACACACACACACACACACACACACACACACACACATACATGGGCAGGGAGAAGATTCTTTATTTAATATATGTGCTTATCTCTCTTACATGTAACGTAAATTATATAAATGTTGTATCAAAATATTGTATCTGAAGTTGTTTTCGATTTTCTTTCATAATTTGTCTTACAAAATAATGTAAATTTTGTGTGTATAATATATTATGTTTTCAATTTCGTTCCATAGATAACGCTTTAAATACGTAGACCGTGGAAAAATAATTTTATAGATATAATATAAAATTCACAATGACTCGGTGTTTGTATAATATATAACAAATTATATATAATACCGAAGTGAGAATTGTATATATTTGTACAAATAAAGGGATACACAGATTGGTTTATTTCAGTTATCTTTCGTTGACTGCTTCTGACAATATGACTGATATCCATCGTTATACGTTTTCCGTCGACATCGACGATGATTTTCCGTCTCTCTCTATATAAAATTTTGAGTTATATGTATTCTGACCCGAACTGTCGTGGCCAAGTTGTGCGTAATCTTCATGTTGCTCTTACAACGTCCTTATATTTCAGTCAGGGTGTACTCTGACTTTTGTAGCCAGCTGTGAACAGAATCTCTGTTCTATATTTTAGAGATGAGGAATTATGTACGTTATTTACCTTATTTACATTGGACGGATATCTGTCCTCATCTTGTTTGTTGTTACCGCAACGTTTCGGCTGACTTACTCTCCAGCCTTCATAAGCAGACTTAGTGCAGACATGAGAAGAATATGGAAACCGGTATTAAGGAAGGATACAGAAATATTAGGTTTATAAGCCCTAAAATTCACTCTATAATTGCCCACGAGTATATAGCATAATAGTTAAGAGTACGGGTTTATAACTCCAAGATTCTGACTTCAATTCCAGGCAGTCCCTTGAATAAATGATAATAATAATAGTAACATCAGCCAAAAATACCTTAGGAATGAGAACTCAGTGTTGGGTCCAAAATTCCACCAGAACACCCGATGAAGAGTAAATCAGCCGAAGAGGACACATATCCGTCTAATGTAAATAATGAACAAAATCTCTATCTCGGTATAAGCATGTTTGTCCTTTTTTTCTTTTTGGACATGTGAATATATCGTAGGTTTCAGTATATCAGTATCTCTTACATGCTAGATCATTTGATTTTCTTTAAGACATTGAATTCTTGTTTTGAAGTGATGTTCATGGACTGCCTCAGTGTACATTCCTAAAAATATCTGTTTGCAGTATAACGTTCATGGCTCGGTTCTATAGAATAGGTCGAAAATAATATTACTCTGTGTACTTCACTGAACGTGTTTACTGTTCAACAATCGCATACACATTCAGTTCAATGTGTTATGGCTCCTTGAGTGTTACAAAGAGTACGAAGCTAGAGTTCAAATGCCTAAACTGAGTTCTTATGCCTGGGTGTAGGGACATTATTACACAAATGAACTTTTCCGGATCTTCTTGCTAAACATGCAAGCAGTTCGCTATATCAAATGTTTCCAACGGAAAGTTCACAGAGTGCTTTCTGTTGCACATATTTTGCCTTGATATAACTGACGAAGAATATTATATCTAGGGGGCTTCATTCTCCTTCCGAACTCATTAATTTTGAGGCAAATCTACTGTGTTTTTCCATTTAATCCTGAATTGATTTTTATCATGTTTATTGAGCGTGAGGCTGATGCTAGCATCCTTCCAGCCCAGTGTGACAGCAACTCTTCTGTAATACCAGGATAAGTGTATCCGATATGTTTACCTCCCTCATTTTCACAATCCGCTTGGAAACCATAGGCTCCTAGAGCATTTCTATCAGTTATTGATCTGACTGTAACGAACGATTACTCAACACTTTGCGGATAATTTATTCGTTCTCCAGCTTTGTGATATATCATATTTCTAAGAATTTGCGCTTGATGTCTTTCTGGTGCATTGAGCATTAAGTGAAAGTGCTCTACAAAACGATCAACTATTTGTTCTTTTATCCTAGCCTTAAATAAATAATACTCTCTTTTAAGATCGACTTGCATCCATCAGTTTTACATGGAAACCAGACATGTCGATGAATTCATTGTAGCCTGACCATTTTGTTTTCCATCTCTCCAACTTTCTCAAGTACGCTCATTGTCGTAGGCCCAACTTTGCTTCTCTGAATTTACCAGAAATTGGCCAAGTGTTAAGAAGAGGGAAACATTTCTGTCAACACTGGTTGACTTCCTCTTACAATGAAGCAAGTGTTGTAACCCCACAGTCAAGCCTTACTTGATAGTTTCTTGTTTCTTAAGCACCTTTTTTCGTTATTATATTTAGTGGTTTGGGGCACGATCTTGCATTCATACTTCCTAGTTTTTATTGTGCTTCTCATTATTCTAGTGTTTCGTCAAAATATTTTTCTAGAATCACCCTTATATCCTAATTCCCCAAATCCCCTTTTGGCGGATTATTGAGCTTCGAAATTCGGTCATATTTAGTTTAGGGGCTAATTTGATCGAAGCATTTGGTGGGCTGTGTTATACACAACACCGCATAATATACACATCATCTCTGCCCTATTACCTACGTATGTTGTAGCCTAGTAGTTGCTAATAGATGTTAGTGGTTTTAGCACTGATGCATTCGGATCAATTTCCGTTTTTTTTTTCAATTTGATTGTGCTGTTAAGGATGACGTTGGACAATAATGTGAAAACTTCTCAATTTGTGTTAGGCTTCTAACATTACGCTTGTTAGTAACAGTGGGTCACTTCTCTTGTCTAACGTGGGTATTGAAATTGTTCATTATTATCATCACTCTCTTTTTAAGGCAGGGAGTTGGCAGAAACATTAGCACTCCGGATAAAATACTTAGCGGCATTTCGTCCGTCTTTATATTCTGAGTTCAAATGTCGCTGGGATCGCCTTTGCCTTTCATTCTATTGAGATCGATAAAATAAGCACCAGTTAAGCGCTGGGGTCGATTACATCGACTTACCCCGTCCCTCGAATTTGCTGGCCTTGTCCTTAAATTTGAAACCATAATTACATCTCTTCTCATTAAAGTACACTGTATACGATCATTTGCAAAGTACCATTGAACTCTTTCTTTGCCCTAGCATAGGGATGTAAGCACTAATGAAATTAGCTAAAAATCCCTTTCTGATGGGGCTGTTAAACTCATTGTCCGATCATTGAAATTACTTCTTTACTGGTCTGATTTTGCTAAAATACTTCTTTTGTGGCAATGCCAACAAATGACACGTGACGTTGTTGCAATATGTCCGCCTAATAATGTATATTCCACATTCTCGATCCTGCCGTTCGGACCTCAATATAGTAAATGTAGTACGCCTTCCTGTCTGACCATATGTTTTCTATCTCGTAAACATTCTAACATTAAAGTAGGTCAAATAAAGGTTTGCTTTATAGCATGGTGGTAAATTTTCGCTTCTGTTTCTAACAGTTAACAACTAGCACGAGCCTTAGAAACTCAGGCAGCGATTTATTCAACACAATTTTGACTAGTTAGCATTATTTCATACAACTGCATACATATGAATTTCAGTGCAAATGGGAAACCACTCGTGGTGGTAAGGGTGGACGGAAAATGAGAGATCAGGTTGTGGTGGAGGAGAACGAAAATTCTACGCCGCGTACGGTAGAGAGTTTTGACGGCAACTTATCTTAACTTCTAAAAGAAATCCACAGAACATTTAATAAAGAGAGAGAGAGAGAGAGAGAGAGAGAGAGAGAGAGAGAGAGAGAGAGAGAGAGAGAGGGAGAAAGAGAGAGAGAGAAAGAAAGGGCGATAAGAAGTGATAATGCAAGAGGCCTATAAAATAGAAGCTTTGATAACTAAAATCTTATGTTTCGTCAGAAACGTATATTCGGATAATATAGGAGATCGAATTCCAATGTCTGACATTAAATCCTTTTGACTTGCTGCAAGGTAAATTTCGACAGTAAAGGGATGTGAACGATTGAATGGCCTGAATGAATTATTGGCTTTTAATTCATTGGCCACAAAAGTTCGAAAAGTATCATCAATCACCATGGATTTATCGTACAACGATAAAAGAACAAGATATGTACCTAAAGGCAATTAATTCAAATCACTATAGATCTTGCTAGCTTAGTATTCTTACAATTTTTAATATAGGCGACGCCAGTATTCACTAATAGGATTGGCTTAATGAATCGAAAGAGGGGACTCTATGTGGTCACTAGATTTTCAAGAAATAGCAGTCAAATCTACCCACCTGGTGTATTGCTACGAAGAAGCAGTGGTTATGGCTAGGATGTAACCTCACCATCGTTCACAAAATTCAGGAATCGCAATGGTGGGGGGTAAGCATTTAAACTCATATGCGAAGATTAGTGAGTTGAGAGAAAAGAAGCTTCTTATATTCGACATCTGTTTCGTAATATGTGTTAGTTAAATAAGCGACCTTCTCTCATCCGTCACGCACATATATAAATATACATACATACACGCATACATACGTAAATACATAATTACACACACGTGAACATACATACATACATACATGTATATATATATATATATATATATATATATATATAT
>NC_068982.1:167879329-167886829 GCF_001194135.2 Octopus bimaculoides
TCTTGGGGAAATTTCGAACCTGGTTCTCATTCCTAAGATATTTTTCGATGTTGTTGTTGTTGTTGTTATTATTATTATTATTATTATTATTATTATTATTATTATTATTATTATTATTATTATTATTATTATTATTCAGGTCACTGCCTGGAATCGAACTCGGAATCTTGGGGTTAGTAGCCCGCGTTCTTAACCACTACGCCATATGCCCGTGGGCATATGGCGTAGTTAGCCTGCGGAGACATCTTCGTTGGTTACAAGTCTGCCCTCTCCAACAAAGTTAAAACCAGCTACATACAATATTAGATCACCCGTATACACAAGAGATGAAGTGGCAGCGCCAGCCAGGGCGCACGAGTTGCACAGTTCCTTAAGATACTTGGAATCAATGGATATCAAGCACTCTGCCACAATCATCCTACACGAATACAAGCCAAATAAACGTGGCAAGAGGAATCTATCTCGGATCTACTTTCTGAGGATTCACCACTTTAGTGAGAAGACCACCTCTACCATCCGTAAGGCAATCCGCAGGGAAGACGTCAACCTTGTGCTAGCCCACTCGGGACCGTCCTTTCGTAGATACTGTCAACGAGGAGGTCAGATGCGGAATAGTAGCCCCGCACATTGGTAAATTGTCTTATACGCAACAAAAACAAATGTCTACGTGCTCACGTGGTGTACAAGATATGGTGCTCCAAATGCAGCAACTACTACACTGATAGTACGGTCTGACCGCTTCACGTCCCACTGAAGGAGCACCTGACTACCAACGCGTCTTCTTTCCGCAAGCACTTAACCAAATGTGGAAACACCACCAAAGAGACAGACGCATCCATATTGGCCTCAGAGAGGACTACAGGAAATCTCCATATAATGGAATCTTTACTGATGCACCGACTAAATCCGAAATCAATTGTCGATTGCAGTTGGTCCTGTGGAAACCATAAAAATACCACAAAACACTACCCGCATCACTGCGGCCATCGCCATCTTTATAATCATTACAATGGTGATTAGCACTGTTACCTACATACCAGCACCATATTCGCCGCCTCCACACCCTACGCCACTGCTACTGCCTGCCGCGTCAGGGAATATTTGTTGTTGATAGCTATCAATCACATTTCCAACGTTTACTACAAGAACATATACCACCAATGCCATCTTCCACTACTACTACCAGTACCACTGTCACCAACTACACCGATGTAGACAACACAATCACCGATTACCACTAATACCACAGCATTCACTACTATGGACAACCACTTTCACGACCACCGCTGCTAACCTACAACCAGTCTTCACCGTCTCCTACACAACCAGTCCCAATGCGACCTCTGCACCACCACCAACAACAACAGCATTTGAGGAGCTGCTGCTACTAGCACAAGCACCGCACTATCCAAAATGGCAGGATCTATGTAAATACACATTTCTTTGACTGTTTTCTTTCTTGCGCCCGAAATATAAAGGATTTTGAACTTCCCGCATTGTTAGAAGTTTTCTTTATTTCTCATTTCATTCAATATTCTACTTCTGTACTACAATGCTTGAAGCGAACTACAGCACTCTTCAGAAAATAAAGAATATAAAAGAAATAAATAAACAAATAGATAAAATAGAATGTTTGGGGGAAAATGAATGCGAGTTAGAGAAAAAGAGGAATATAAAGACAAGAAGCATGGTTTGTTAAGGAGATTGGTATTTGTTTTAGTACGGAAATTTAGGTGCATAGCTGAGCGGCCTGAAGTATAGAAATATCCCGCTCGACTGATTTAGAAGTGGTGGATATATTATTCTAAAACCATTGATAGGGCACCAACATACACATATACATATATGAATTTTATCAGAACATTCATGCACATATATTAACTTACACACGCTCACACGCACACCAGGTCGTGCACATAATGTATTCAAGCTAAAATAGCAGAAGTTCCACATTTTGTTTACTTGTCCAAATCAGTCTATACTCACATACATACGCAGATAATATTCACAAACACATATACATACTTCAATTCGTACCGTGTCAAGCTATCCTATCATCAATCTTGAGAATTAAGAACTACTGTAAATGGAAACAAGCTAAACGTTAAGGATAAAACATAATGAAACAAACTAATATAAGAGGAACGTAAATGAAGAAAATATACAATGAAGCACGCCACACGCACACATACGTAATGGCAAATTCCATTCTACACATCCATCACTTATTTTCATTAAAGTTCAAAATTTATATGAGTTTCAAAACGCAGATCTGAATTCCAACTAAACTTCCTTATTAATACTTCATATTTTCTTACATTTGCTTCTGTTCCTTTAACTGAATATATCACCAATAATAATGGAAAATTAATAATACCATTTCAAAAGGAAAGCTCACTAATCTGCATACTCTTTACTGAAAAAAAGAGTGTGCGTATGTGTGTGCGTGTGTGCGCGATGTATGTAATTATATATCGTTTAAATTGTTTAAAACAGACCACAGACACAGTGGAGCACGGCATTGAAGGTTTTACTCAATCAAGTTGGCGCCGATGCATATGTAACCTCACCATCGTTCTGAAAATTGAAGATGCGCACTGGTGGAAGGTATACATTAAAACTCATCTGGGAAGAGAAGTGAATTGAGAGAAAAAATGCTTCTCATATTCGACATCTGCTTCGTAATCTGTATTAGTTAAATATACGACCCTCCCTCATCCGTCACACATATATAAATATACATACATACATACACACACACACACATACATACATACATACATTCCGATAAGGATTCCTCCAGAATACTAAAACTTTTAGTGACATGGTCCAATACATGGAATTCCCCATCGCACAAGTTGCACAGTTGCTTAAGGTACTTGGAATCAACGGATATCAAGCGCCCGCCACAATCATCCTACACGATTAGAAGCCAAATAAACATGCCAAGAGGGATCTCTAATCTCCACTCTCTTTACTGAATGAAAAGTGTGTGCGTATGTGTGTGCGTGTGTGCGCGATGTATGTAATTGTGTATTGTTTAAAACAGACCACAGACACAGTGGAGCACGGCTCTGAAGGTTGTACTCATTCAAGTGGGCACCGATATATATTTTATTCAAGTTGGCACCAATATATATTTTACAACTGTTACTTTATCGTGTCCTTTCACCCAACCGCCATATTATGGTAACGTTTACAAATCAATACTGGTATTAAACAGTAAGAAAAATACACACACATATATATTCTTTTATTCATTTATTTTTTTCATTCAGTTCACTGCGACCATACCGCAACACCGTCTTGGAGGAGGGTTTTAGTCAAGCAACTCGACCGCAAACATATTGCGTAAGCCTGGTACTTATTCTGTCGGTCTCTATTTGGTGAACCGTTAAGTTAGGAGACGTAAACACACCAATACCGGTTGTCAAGTGGTGATGGGGGATAAATACAGACACAAAGACATACACACACATATATATATATATATATATATATATATATATATATATATATGCATATATGTGTATAGCTATATGTGTATATATGTATATATATTTGTATATATATATGTATCTATATATTTATATATTTATTGTTTTCTTATGTGGCGCAGCAGTGGCTGTGCGGCAAGTAGCTTGCTTACCAGCCACATGGTTCTGGGTTCAGCCCCACTGAGTGGCACCTTGGGCAAATGTCTTCTACTATAGCCTCGGGCCGACCAAAGCCTTGTGAGTGGATTTGGGAGACGGAAACTAGAAGAAGCCCGTCGTATATATGTATATATCTAAATAAGAACTGTATGAACCGTCGTTATTAGTCCACGTCCACTGTTGAACGAGAGGTTCATCCAGTCTATATCAGTTTTCTAGATTATAGCTCCCCAGTAGCCTTTTAAGGCCATGACTTTCCCTTCTATCAATCGAGCCAACACTATCCACCCGTGCGTCAAGAATAGTGTTAAAGTCTCCTGCTAAAACTAGAGTTTTTGACGTCACCAGAAAGCTCTCCAGGTTTCGAAAAAAATCCTGCTTGTCTACACTCACTAGGAGCGTAAACAGTTAACAACCTGAAGGACTGCGTACTTGCGTGTGTCACATATAGGACGACCAGCTTACTTTCTGGGTCCAGAAAGACTGTACCTTACCTGTACGTCCAATTTTTTTTTCTAAACAAGAGTACCACACCCCCGCCTCCCCGTCGGATAGGAGAAATCAATTTCGCATAACCATTTAGACGAGGCGAGAAGCCTGTGGCCCGTTCAACTTGGACTCAGTCACCACGCATGTATCAATCTAGGGACCTGAAGTCGTCCAGGAGACAAGTTTGCTTCCATTTAGACCCCAGGCCACGAACATTTATACAACCTAACTTAATTTCCATGGTAAAAAATAAAGTAATTTACATTTTAAGTATGGGGAGGGGCTGCAGGGATTCGCCAACCTTCCCACTCCTTTTCTTTCTGGGGTGTAGCCGCTGTTGTAGCCGTTGGGCTAAACACAAGTCTTGGCTAACACCTTGTATGTGCTGCGGGTATCTTGCTTTAGATTGTTCGAATAGGTCTACTTCTCTCCTTACCAACCGTATATTCGGTGGCATACCTTGCATTGGTTGTAAAATATACAATTTTTTATGCGCAGTTATTATTCTCGCTAGAACATCATTTTTCTCAATGTAGTTCACAATCCTTTCTCCTAGTGTATTTTAGAGGGGGGGGGGGTCGACTTAGGGGTGGATTGGGGAGTTTTTTATGTGTGTTTGCATTTTGTGTAAATGCCTTCTTTGTCAGGGGAGGGGAGTCTGGTGCACGGGCTTTTTTCTTTTATGTGAAATCACTGTGGCAAATTTCATTTCCTCTTCGGCTTCCTTTTGTTATGCGTTTTCTGCGTTTTGTTTATTCTTTTCTTCCGCTTTTCCTGTGAAGCTTTCCGCCGCTTTCTTGTTACTTTCTGTTTGGGGAGGAACTTCATCCTTTTCCTGTTGATTATATTTAAATTAGTTTTGCAGTCCAAGCAGACGTGCCCTTTTTCTCCACATTTAAAACATCTAGGTCTACGTCCCTCGACTGGTACTCTAGCGCTCAGTCCCTCCCCTATAAAAGTGCGGTCTGGCTTCGATTCAAGCACGTCATGTGAGGCTTGAACTACCATCCCAAGAGTTTGGTATTTCCAGTTTAGAGCCTCTCTCTTTTTCCTCTGGAGTATTGTTATCTCCTCCTCTGAGTCGTAAATTACGGCGGCTGCCATCCATGTTACGTCGTAACCATCTGGTATCTTCTCTATAGTTATTTTTGCAGTTCTCCGACCTAAGTAAGTCGGGAGCAACATATTCATTACTTTTAAGCGTTTGGGTCCATATTTCTTTTGCTGTTTCAGCGTTCTCGAATTGCGCCTTAACAGTGGCGCTTCTTGGTCCTCGACCAACATACGTAATTTTTCCCCATATATGGCGAGGAACTTTTCTACCACCTCGTTCCTCACAAACATAATTCTTTTTTCCTTCCGGTTATATATTTTATAGACTACCGTTCTGGCAGTTAAGTTCTGTAACATATCCTGTGACGGCAACAGCTGTGTTTCATTGTCACTTTTTTTAATGAGGTTTCGAAATTTAAACAGTTGTTCCTTTGACAACTCCAATTCACAAAAATTACCACCAACAGCAGCAGACAAACTGGGTTTTTCCTTTTCTTCCTGGTTACCACAGGCATAAATATTTTTTTGTCAAAAATGACAAGAATTAATTTTTTACCCTACAACGGGTACAAAAACAGTCCAAATCAGTTGTGCAAAAAGAATTTTCTGTCCCGCAGGGGGAAAAGTTTCGTCCACACGACAACAGTTCAATTTCAACAAGAGCTTAAACGTAACAATTTCAACACATAAATCAACAATAAGAAGAATACATTAAACAAATAAACTCATTGAGCAACAGCAGCCGAACGCAGAAGAGTGACAACCACCGGTTGGCGATGGGAAGTGGTTCTCGATGCAAATATATATATATATACTTTTTCCAGTGACGAACAGTCGCTGATCTCGAAAAAGTGGAAACAAGCAATAATAAATCTCTGAGCGAGGTATAAACAGTAGCTGCACATGACGGGCTTCTTTAAGTTTCCGTCTACCAAATCCACCCACAAGGCTTTGGTCGGTTGGAGGTTATAGTAGAAAACACTTACTCATGGTGCCACGCAATGGAACTGAACCCGGAACCATATGGTTGGGAAGAAAGCTGTCTCTTGCTATTCTGATTTCCGTCAGTGGGTGCAAGGCGTATTCAGGCATGTTACAACTGATGGAATTTGCACATAAACATATATGAATATATTTACGCATAAGCTTACTGTCGCAGGGTGTCTTGATGGAGGGGAATGAGATAAAGTGAAAACGGGGATTAAAAGGAGAAAATAAAAATAGAGAGGTGCAGGAGTGATGTGTGTTAAGAAGTATGCTTCACAACCGCACCGCTTGGGGTTCAGTCCCACTGCATGGCACCCACCTTGGTCATATGTTTTCTATGATGGCTTTGGGCTGGCCAAAGCCTTGTGTGTGGATTTGGTAGACGGAAACTGCAAGAAACCCGTCGTGCGTGTATATATATATATATATAAATGTGTGTGTATATGTGTGTGTGTGTGTGGTGTTCCCCACCACAGCTTGACAACCGATGTTAGTGTGTTTATGTTCCGATAACATAGCGGTTCGGCAAAATTGACAGATGAAATGAGCTGCAGTCTTAAAAAAGTACTTGTACTTAATAAAAGTAGTGGGCTCCATCCATCCGTCTACAAATTCTTCAAGGTGGTGCCCCAGCATGGTCGCAGTTTAATAACTGAAACAAGTAAAAGATGAACGATAAAAGAAAAAAACACAAAAAAGAAAACAAAATAAAAGAGAAAATAAAAATAGAAATAAAAAGAGAGAAGAAAGTAAGAGGAAGAAGAAGAAGAAAGGAAGAATATGTAGAACGAAGTAGAATAGGCAGGTGTTAGAATGGTAAAAGACTTCAATGAAAAAAATATTCAATGGCTAAAATGGCGGATAAGAGAGCAAATGAACTTAGATCCAAAAGAGTTACAATGATCTGTTGTAAAGAAGAGAGAAAATTATTGGTGATGGCATATAAAAGTAGAAATAGATAAATGTCTATAAATGAATAAAATGACAATTAAAATTGAACATTTGTAACACCTGCCCACCTTACCTTATTCTCCTTCCAATTAAAACACACCCATTATCCCCACCAGAGTTTTTACTACTTAGACTGCCACTCCTTCTTCCATTTCTTTACTTTCTTTTTTTCTTTCTTCTTTTCTATTTTATCTCACTTCTCTTCTATAGCCACACTCTATGACAGGAATACTATGCGTGTGTGTATGTGCGTGTGCGTGTGTGTGTGTGCGTGTGTGTGTGTGTGTGTGTGCGCGCGGTTGTAAATTCCATAATTTCTTCAGTTGTGACTTGCTTAAAATTCCTTTTCGACACTCAGTATAGC
>NC_068982.1:167890774-167891468 GCF_001194135.2 Octopus bimaculoides
TATATATATATATATATATGCATGTATTTGTGTGTCTATCTTTGTCTCCACACCGTCGCTTGATAACCGATGCTGGTGTGCTTACGACCCCATAACCTAGCAGTTCGGCGGAAGAAACCATAGAATAAGTACTAGGCTTACAAAGAATAATTCCTGGAATCGATTTGTTCGATTAAAGGTGGTGCTCCAGCATGGTCGCAGTCGAATGACTGACACAAGAAAAAGAATACATACATATATGTACATGTGTATGTATACATATATGGTATATGGATATATGATGTTTAAATATAAAAGTTAGAAAATAATAGAAGAGAGATGGAGAGAGGAAGAGAGGAAGAGAGGAAGGGAAGAAATGCTAGTATTTCGTAGAACGTAAATTAAAGTAGGTAATAAAGAGATATTGAAAATTAGTGACAAATTCTTTACAATATATATATATATATATATATATATATGTATATATATTTGTTTTGCAAGATTCTTGATGTGAAATCGTGTGTTGAAAGAGATGTTGTTGTACTTGGGGATGGTCATATTGCAAGTTTAGCCAATAAAAACACACGCACTGTATATTTGGTGTTAATTTGCTTCAGCTTTATATTACATTAATCTTAATCTTATTTCGGCCAGAGTTCTCACCTTGCTAACTATCAGCCATTTTGGCTGATAGTTAGCAAGGTGAGACACACAT
>NC_068982.1:167892447-167902910 GCF_001194135.2 Octopus bimaculoides
TATATATATATATATGTATGTATGTATATATATATATATATATACGTATATATATATACACATACATACATATATCAACAAAATACATACGCCTATATAATACTATCTATCTATCTATCTATCTATCTATCTATCTATCTATCGGTCTGTCGGCCTGTCTGTCTCCCGTCCTACCTACCTAGCTACCTATTCATCCTTCTATCTACCTACCTATCATTTGTAAATGATATACGTGCTTCTGAGCATTCGCATAAGAGTTACACATATAAAGAAATTTCACGCCCATATTCATACTCAATTTAAATTTTTTACAGCTTCTACTGGCACATATGTGTGTGTATGTGTATGTGTGTGTGTGTGTGTGTGTGTGTGTGTGTGTGTGAGTATGTCTATGTGTATGTCTGTGTATGTGTGTGTTTTCTCAATCCCATTTCCTTTTATAGAATTCCCTTGCATTTGTTAATAAGCTGCTATAAGCTCAACATTATATCAAGTTTGCATATTTGAAAAATTATTCTGCTGCCAATGAAAATAATATTTTTGATATAATAGCTAAGAATTTACAAAGATTTTGTAGAAGTTATTCTAGCTACTGTTTACGTTAACTTTAATCCCCCAATTTTTTTCCGTACCACTATCATCATTCTTTTACCGCTGTTTAGTTCCCTAGTTTACACTAGGTGACTGTTTCTGTAAGAAGTTCACATGCTTACTACGTGGTCTCTGGCTCCTTGGGTAAGTTTTAGTTCCATAGATTAGGATCAAATGAATCCGTATGACTAAACTTTGTTATACGGAAACTGGCTTGAAGCGTATTCGTTCACCTTTCCTTGAAGCCTATCTGGGGACTTGACCTGGTCCTTTCATGCCTTTAGTTGAGTACAATGCCCTGCACGCGTTCGGCTGAGGTCTCCGATATATGGATAACATTCTCCTTTTCCTTGTCTCAGAGTCCCCAAAAGGACGCATAGATGCTACCCTTCCTTCCCTAAGTGATAAAATAAAATTAAATTGCAAAAAGAATATTGGCTAAGAGGCAAGTTTTCTCTTGGGTTAGATATTAGCTATTTATAAGTACCTTATAGTTAACGAACTATTTCTCATTATCGCAGCATTAATGTTGTTTAGTCTCAGCAGAGCCATGACTCAGTATATCTAAGCCCTCAGACACTTCAGCCTTGACCAATGTATATCATTTCATTTGAAGATGGCAGAGAGTGATTCAAGAGCGGTTTGGCTGCTACTAGTAGCTGGTTGAACAACCACACTGAGTATTCTGCTGTTGATTTAAAACGTCGCCGCTGCTATAGAGGGTAGTTTCGCAATACGCAATATAAACATAGAGCTAGATAAATTGAGCAGTGGGGAGATAAATGTCTAATCCATATATACAAATGTAGCACTTATGACAGGATACGAAATCTCTGACCTTTTGACCGATTACCCTGAAGGATAACGATTCGGTTTATTGCGATTTCCGTTTCCCTCAAGTAACATTTTATCATCGTAGGAGGCATCAATAAGTGTTAATAAATGACCCGTAGATCGATGTCGTTGATTTCGGACGTCCAAGCGAGAAATACGGATATATGATATCTTTATCTGAAACGCCATTATACTAGACAAAAAGATTTAGCAATTATTTACTTGGCAAAATTCAGATGTTATACTTTTCGTTTCTTTTTTCCATGTTAAGAATTGAAAATAGGACCTACATGGAATAGAACATTATAAAAAATTCCTAAGAATAACATTTCTTTCGTGTGGAAAGTGAGAACGAGAAATTAAATCTACACGAAGAAACGATGTTGCATCTCCCCTTCAAAGCACAAAGCCTATTCACTACACACGAATATTATTAATATTTAAATACGCCTGATTCGATAATGCTTTGTTTAATCCATTCGTCATTGACGTAAACTTTACAGTATTAACAAGGAAAGACATCCTCTTATCAATATATGAATTTGGCTTTTAGAACTCATTATAAAAGCCAATGAATTATTGATGTTCCTGTTACGAATATTTTCGAACTATTTACGAGTATTTTCATGTAAACACGAGAAAACACAGAATAAAGGAGCGCAGTCGACAATTTATTGAATAATGGATTTATGATTTTAGACCCAAGTCATTTCTTTTTAAAATGTTTTTTGCTAAACTTGCTTTATTCTCTCAGCGCATATTCTGCTTTCAGTCAAACTATTGATCTGAGGAATATAACACACGCGTAAATATACACGTACATAGAAAGCAACACAGGCACACACAGGGGAGAACAGAATTTCTTTTAAACATATGTTGAAAATGTTGACTGCTGTGAAGTTTGATATTTTATAGTAAGGAATTTTTGTATCTCTTTCTTAGTCCTTATCTTTACTTTAGAACAATAAAGGACCCAGACCCGTCACCTTTTCTATAGCTTCTCTTATATTTTGGTGTTTAGTGTTGTGTGCTACTGTCTTTGTATATAAAACAAAAACCATTGGAATGTTGTCTTCCTGAAAATATTGCATTCGTCAAATCTAAAATTTTGACCGTCGATTCCAAGTTAGTTTCAGGTCTTTAAAATAGTGAAAAAATGTGTAGTAATGTTTGATTTGTGTTTTATATAATGATTGATTCCGCAACTAATCTATTTGCCACGGTTGTGTTATCAGTTAATGATATCTTGTGGAGTTTCTTTCATATTTCGTAGTTGAATGAGCTAAAAGAAGCTGATTGTTATAAATGCATGATCAATCACAGCGAATGTCGTATTTGAACGTTCAATGTATGAGACTGAGTCAGTCTTAGAATTACAAATTTATGTTGGCATTCAAATATATTTTTCATTTTAGTCGATAGAAGTATAATGTTCGACGAAGTTAAAACTCGGTTATTTTTTAAATATATGCATACTTTCAATTTGATACATATGTTTTGTATTTTATATTATAGGAATTCTGAAGTTGTAAAACTAGGTGCATTTCATTCATGTAGAATGATGCATAAACATAACAACTGCATTTGATATGCCGATTGTATATTCATGTTTAAATGAAGGCTTTAAATCGAATAATGATGCTATTGTCAGTAACGTGGTCATTCACATGGATTTATCCAAGTACTAACTCCACATTCACTCCATGTGATAAAACCGAGATGGCTTAGAAACGCTCACGAAACAAGAAACATTAAATGCTAGTATCAAACATTAGAATAATAAGGAAATACAAAAAAAAATCCACAATGATTAAAAAATGCATTATATTAAACACGTAAATGCACATACAACTAAATATACTCTCAAACGTACACACACATGCACGCACACACTCCCTCTTATGACACACATGAACATATGCGCGTTTGAAAAAGTGCGTTTGTGCATATGTGTGCAGTGTGACTGTATATATACTACATTCCGAAGAAATATTGTCAGACTACACTCTACACCATTTTTTTCTCCCAACTCTCTCCCTTTGTCTCGTAACTCTCCCTTTCTCTCTTTTTATATATAAATATACACATTTACTAACAGAGGGATCTTGATTCACATAATTTACAGTTTCAGTGACAATAATTAAGCCACCATCAGTTAACAATATAGCCCTGACATTTTGAACACGTTTACTTAAAATGGCTATATAGGTCTTAGCTGGCTTGATTAAACTGGATTTAGGATTGAAAATAAAGTTGGAATTGTGATCTTTAGGCGTGGATTCAATGAGCTGTAATCAACTGTTTCCTCGGCATCGAAAATAAAGCAGCCTGCAAAACTATCCAGTTTGTTGTCGAAGATTTCTATTTTTCGATATAAAAGTCGCTTCTCCTAAAAGCCCTAGATTTCGGAAAACAATGTATCGGAACAGCACTTTAGACCTCACTTTTCATGCGAACAACTGCAAGGTAGATAATCCTTGCTACTCATAGTGGGATTAGTGTCTTGTCTGTGTACTACAACTGTGGCCATCTCATATCCGGTTATACTTACTTCACACATTCATGATAATAAACATCCTTCCTATATTAGACAGTGAATTTTGATTAGAAATTTCTGAATAAGTCATTGGTCTTCAGAAACCATTCCGTTCGAACTGCAAATGAGTACTTTTCAACACATATTTTGTGGTGTGGACCCGATCGGAGATTTAAATTTTGCTATATATGTTTTATGTAAGCACATTACTTACTTTAAGAGTGTTACACTATGTCATGTAGAGTTCCTGTGTGAGAAATATATTCCTCGGATGCAAACCTGTTGGAATTTACTATGCTTCTAATAATCGAATGATTACAAATTCGTTGGTGTTGTTTTTGCCTGCGGTCACACTTATTCGAGCTGACCTGTGTCACATACATGACTATCTGTAATACATATTAAAATCTAGTGTTTCAAGATGGCAATACGTGGTTTTGTAAGAGATCTGGTTGTAATTTTTAAATTCGTGGGCACCCTAGATTTTAATTTTGTCCAGACTTATTTAGCTCCGTGCCATCAAATCATACAGAATTACGCGGGATTTTCATATTGACTCTATATATATCGCAAGGAAAATAGCAACAGTTCTGCATACACACTAAGTGATAATCTCTTTGCTAATATACTTAATCTATCTAGTAATAAATTATAATTAATTAAAATTTCACCCAAGGCATTATTAACTTAATCATCAATTCCAGTTAAGAGTGATACGCGAGAGAACATTTCAATCAACTTAGAGAAAATTAATTAAACTAAAAATTAATTGAATGAAAAGTAATAAAACGCCAGCATTGTAGAGAGTGGTGAGTTTTTATCTTTAATAATAAATAATCTGTTGGTGTAGATTTGGTAATTCGTGTACAAGTAACATTACATCAGAAAAAAGAATAACACAAGTGGATTAATTAACTTAGAAACTGTTATTCAGAGATATATGTGGTACACTTGTACTCACTGTCTCTGACTTTCTGACCCAATACATTATAGTAAAATAAAATTTACCCGAACATATTTAAGAAACAAATCCAATATAAATAGTAACAAACTAGCAAGCAAGGAAATCAATCTCGTGAGAGATTTTATCTGTCTACAAATTTAAGTGTTTTATATATATTTCTATATTTATATACATTAAAACAAAGTATTTTTCTCTTGCTTACTCCTAATTTTATTTTTATATATTACACATCGAAATCTATTAGGAATATGCAATATTATTGATTTTATGTTTGATTAAAATTATCGGAAAAGCTTTCTAAAATGAGTTGAGAGTTTTCGGCTAATTTTGATTTCAATGTTCAAGCTATTTGAGGGATATTACAGCTTGCTTACGAACCACATGGTTCCGGGTTCAGTCCCACTGCGTGGCACCTTGGGCAAGTGTCTTCTACTATAGCCTCGGGCCGACTAAAGCCTTGTGAGTGGATTTGGTAGACGGAAACTGAAAGAAAATCTACGGAATCTACAAGTAGATTTAGATGTCAAGTACCCTCCTATTGGGTTACAGCAAGTAACCTTAAATGCCAAGATACCCTCCTAAGTATCCTAGCTGTCCCTAATAACACTGTTTTCTGGAGCTGTACTAAAATGCGTCTTATGACTATTTCCTCTATCCACCTTTAGGGATTGTTCCCAATGCACCTATAATGGGATACATTTTATCCGCACTTTCGATAGTCTCCGTAATTCAGTAGCTAGGTCCTGGTATTTTGCTATTTTTCTATACCTCTCATAAAGTCAATTATCAGGCACATTCTGTTCTCTTTATCTACTACTACTACTACTACTACTACTACATCAGGACTTCTAGATTTTATTACATAGCTAGTCTGAATGTTTAAAGTCCCACAACATCTTGTATTTCTTACTTTCTAGTAATTACTACGTTCATGTTCATACCCTTTATCAGTATGTTCAAATCCTAGCTTTCTATCTAGCTCACATTTTCCACACTCTTTCCACAGAGTCTGCATTTCTGGGTGTCAGAAGTTTTATAGATGTTATACTTCATTGAATTGGTAGCAAGAGCCTGATCTTGTGCGGCTATGATCAGGCTTTCGGTGGTACACTTCAGATCACCTCGCTCAAGCCATGCCCATGATGCTGTATTATCCTTAACGTTTTGTGCATTCCTTTCAAACTGTCCATGTATTCTCATTTCAAGAAGGTCTTCTTCTCTTCTCCTCAGCTCTTTGGTTGAACTCTTTCTTGACCATCATTTCATCTACATTTAAACCCATATCTTTAGCGGCATATTGCAGCAGGTCTTCATCACTATATATCAAATACTCAGCAAGCGTTCTCCTTTCACTCCTTATACAATAGTTTATACTAATTAGTTCTATGCTACCATTCTTTCTTTTCATATACAGTCTGTTTATGTTTGCTTTAGGGTTTACGTTTACTGCTTATGTTTACCCCACGCAGCGTCATCAACTTTCTCGTTATACTACCCAGTGTTGATATTTCCGTCTTAGTCCATTTGAGGATGGACGCACTATAGCTCACCACCGCAACTACCCAGATATTCATTGCAGTAATCAAATTTTTGGCATTCAGGTTGGATGTCAACATCTTCACCCTTTTTTGATACGCCTCGCAGATCTTGACTTGCATTTTTCTGTGTAAAATGTCATTCAGCTGCAAAATTCTTAAATATCTATACCCACTACCGCCAGGTTCACCCATGGTCTCTCCTGATGGTAACCACAGTCCTCTGCAGGCTGCTTTCTTTCCATTTTTTCATATTAAGTACTGAGCATTTGGTAATCCCAAATTCCATACCGATATCCCTACCACACTTCTGAACTGTTTTGGTTAAGGAATCCCCTAAACAATGTCAGGTTATTATTATTAGTAGTATTATTGAGTGAGAGACCAGTGCATGCCATCAAAGTGACTCTGGGGTAAATTATACGAAGCTCAGTACACCCATCATGACCATCCGTCTGATATCGGTAGATCAGGCACATGCATCACACAATGTGCTTGACGTAGTGATCTTATATCAAGATAAACAGCGCATGTGTTAGTACCACCCTAAGAAAGATCGACATCCTTGACATTGAGTCAGACATATACTACCCCAAGAGAGACTCAACAAGGAAACTGTTTACGCTCATAGAAACTTTTACCATCATAAGGCGGCGAGCTGGCAGAAACGTTAGCACGCCGGGCGAAATGCTTAGCGGAATTTCGTCTGCCTTTACGTTCTGATTTCAAATTCCGCCGAGGTCGACTTTGCATTTCATCCTTTCGGGGTCGATTAAATAAGTACCAGTTAAGCATTGGGTTCGATGCAATCAACTTAATTCCTTTGTCTGTCCTTGTTTGTCCCCTCTATGTTTAGCCCCTTGTGTGCAATAAACAAATAAATATGATCGTGAGCTTACGTCCTAACTACAAGGCCAACCAGACACCACAGCTCATGTTAATATGTACGCGTGTAGGTATGTACGTATACACACACACGCACACACACACACACACACACACACACACACACACACACACACACACACACACACACACACACACACACACACACACACATATATATATATATATATATACATACATATATATATGTGTGTTCTAGTAATCCGTTTACTAATTTGCCGATTGATAAATCACCGAAATAAAATCGAAGAATACTCTTATGTAAGATTCAAATTCAATCTGTACAAAATGATTTTTATTAAGTTTCGAAATTTGGCAAAGATTGAATATTGGAATTTGGAGAAAAAAAAAATCTCAAAAAATAAAAAAATAAATAAATTGAAAAATGTGAGTACAATGAAACAAATACACTCTTCCCATTCCCATTATCAATTGATTCGGAATAGATGCAATTTAATTAGAAATGCCTTTTATAACTTCAGCTTCCCTAATGTAAAATGATGTATGTGTATGCATGTATGTATGTGTGTATGCATGCATGTATGTATGTATATCATTGTTTAGTTGTATTTCTTGCCAATGGAGAAAGATCCGGTTTCTAACCTAGATCTAAGGCTCAAGTGGTAATAGCAGCAACGGCTCATACAACAACATCGATGGCAACGGTAGCGGCGGCGGCAGCGGCAGCGGCAGAAACAACAGTACCGACGGCAACGACCGCTGCACCAACACCAACGTTACGGCCAGAGATGACGACCCCACTAACACCAGTATCACCAGCGAAACTACCAGTCCTGCACCCAATTTTAGCAGCGACGGCAGCCAAAACACCATCGGCAGCAGCAGCAGCAGCAGTAATGCCAGTGCTAAGGCCTGAGATGACTACTGCAATAACGACTTCAGTGATATCGCCAGACCCACAACCCGTAATAACAGCACCGAAAACAACAAATTCAGGCCCGGAGCCAACAGAAAATACAACAGAGGAGTGAACACAACCAGCATCCAAGTCCGGAGACATATCGGGCGGTCGGAATTACCTTTAAGCGACGTCTATACAACAACAGGTTCTCTTTCAGGATTCCGGAAGGACGGCACATCACGTCCCTGGCCAGCAATGTATGGCACCTTAAAGTTAAAGGAACCACATACAAAAATAAATTGCAGCTCACAGAGCAGCCAGAGTCCTATATAAACGGGAGAGGATGATGCAAGCTTTGCATAGCAGAGCGAACAAAGATCCATAGTAACTCCCTGGACCCAAAATCTCTCTTAAATTCTAGATGTGAGATCTATAGCCCCTGTTGCAGGCATGGGAGACCCCATTCGTCGACTTGTGTCGGAAAAAGTCATCGCAGACTCGAAGCAGACTAACGGCAGAGATTCCCTGTCGCTCCTTAAGTCCATAAATTTTGCAAACTGAAATGGTCTAAGAGGGATATAACTCGTCCTGGCTAAACCTCAGACAATATTTTATGCGTTTATGAATTTGTGCTGCAAGATTCATGATGCGAAACCATGTTCTGAAACAGATATTGTTATATTTCGGAATGGTGGGGTTTTTTCTCCCCAATTTAACACACGCACCATACATTCGTTCTTCACTCGCTTATTACTGTTCTAGAATGGGCTAAGCGAAACAGAAGGAAACACGTAGATGGAATAGGTCGCTGAAGAGGCCACAGATATGTGACGAAAGATTTTCAGACAATGGACATAAGATAAGAACAGTAATAAACAAGTAAGGAACGAATATATAGTGCAGGGGTTTATTTGGCGAAAAAGAAAATGACCATCCCGAAATATAACGGTATTCTATTCGTTGCTTAGAACTTGACTGACCGTAACTGATTTCCTCCGTCGATTTGAAGAGGAGTTATATGCCATTCGCCATTAGATTCTAATGAATCGTCCATAAAGCTAAGCTTTGTGTGTGTGTGTGTGTGTGTGTGTGTGTGTGTGTGTGTGTGTGTGTGTATGTATGTGTGTGTGTGTGTGTGTGTGTGTGTGTGTGGTGTGTGGTGTGCGTATATCTATGTATACGCACAGAATTGCTAGCACTAGGACTGTTATACCCTATTACTCACAACTGTAAAGTGTATTCGTTTTGCTATACACATGTTATACGTATTCAGGTGATATAAACAGGTGTATAAGCTTGGTAATCATAGACTGCTTGATTAATGATATAATGATTAATGATATAACAACAAAACAAAAAGAAGAATGATTAACTGAACAAATTAATCTTTTACACAAGTCTCAATAGTACATCTTCGTATCATCGAAGGATAGAGTAGTTAAATTATGTACAGTTTTTTTTTCTCTTATATGTATATGCATACGCGTAAATACAAACATACATGTATATGAGTGCATGTGTATATTTGTGCGCTGATTAGATGGCTGCAATTCAACATATCTACATATGATATTATAGATGTTTAAAACAAATTGTATAACATTTTAAAATTTTGTAATGGGAAATTATAACATTGAAAATACATCAGGAGCAGCACTATCTATTATTATCTCCCCAACACACACACACACACACACACACACACACACACAAGCAGTTATTCAAAATTTGAATAGTATCAATAAAGTGCATAGCATAAACAAAGAATATGATTTTGTTGAACTTTCAAGCAATCTCCTGAAATATGATTTAAGAGATAAAATGTTTAACAACTAGAAATTAATTTACAATTCACTAGAGATTTAGTAGTTAAATTAATTTAATTTTTATAAACGGATATATTAGCATGAAACGATTAGCAGTTTTACGATAATAAATGTTTCAATGAACATCATTATCATTAAGCTACATTTTATTTTTTAAAATGTACAGCAGCTTTTAAAGAAATTACAATTACTTGCTGTAATATAACATAATTTTAAAACAAGATTTTATGACTCGTTTACCTGCAATCTCGCTTACCTGCAATCTTTTATTTATTACCAAATAACATCATTGCTATCATTTTCTCCTTGCTACCATTTTCTACATTGAGTCATTCTTTATCTCTACTCATCACTATCGTCATACACACACACACAGACACACACACACACACACACACACACACACACA
>NC_068982.1:167903153-167906113 GCF_001194135.2 Octopus bimaculoides
ATATACATATGGGATCGATTTGTTCGACTAAAGGTGGTGCTCCAGCATGGCCGCAGTCAAATGACTGAAACAAGTAAAAGAATAAAGTACACACACACACACACACTCACACATATATGTGGAATGTATGTACTAGTGTATGTTTGCGTGTGTGAGTGAGTGTAAAAGATTTGCATTGCCAACTATGGAGGCGATAGCAATGCAGAAAGAACAATGAGTATTAAAAATAAAAATAACAACAAAATCGAAATGTTAACATGAAATATTCAGTTAGTACTGATTAAGGAACCATTTACAAAGGCTTTACTGAACGAAAAGGAGAAATAAAATCCGCGTCCGTTTTTGGACGTATCGATTCTATGAGTGTGACACTCAATTCAGAACGTATGCAGAGGTAACTAGAGCCGCGTGTTGTAACTCATGGGGATAAATATTACTAAAACAACTTAAAGCAAATGCAATGGCGTGTTTGCCACCTTTAAATAAGCGGATAATGCATTTGAAGGCATTGATGTATGATCTTGAGAGCTCGATACGTAACCAGTTGTTCTTTAACCTGTGAAAACATTTACCTCGCTGATTCCAAATGTGACGGTGTCACATAGAACGTCTATGAAGAAGTGATGTTGTGAAATCTTGCATGCATTAATTGCAATTCTGCTTATTGATAATTTCCATGCGGTTGGAAAGCGAGCTTCTTACCACACAGCCACGACTATTGGTAGAAATTCTTGGATGAAAGTCGTATGTAGCAATTAGATCTTTTCTGAAGCATTTGTGTTGGTCCTCATTTACAAGGGATATTATTGGGCAAAATTCCCTGGATCTAGTGGACCATTGTTTTCTTGTAAGTCTGTACTGAATAATTCCATGAAACTACCTATTTCCGTATCGTCGAATTATGCAGTTAGGATCTCAGATATATCTGTAATATTGTGATATGATACAGAGTGAGTTTTACAAATAGATAGAATAAAAACAAAAATAAAATACGTGACGTTTTAGCTTACATGACCACTTCAATATTTATGTTAGTAATTGTAGAATATTAACAGCCGAAAACTAAGCACTTTATAGTAAATGCTTTTTTCGGGACGGCGAGCTGGCAGAAAGGTTAGCACGCCGGGTAGAATAGTTAGCAGTATTTCGTCTGTTTTTACGTTCTGAGTTCAAATTCCGCTGAGGTCGACTTTGCCTTTCATCCTTTCGATGTCGATAAATTAAGTACCAGTTACGAACTGGGGTCGATCTAATCGACTGTCCCCCTCCTCACCCCAAATTTCGGGCCTTGAGCAGAAAAGAATAATTGTTTTCTGAGCGAAGCTTAGAAATTCACAATGTAAAAGTTATAACTTTGAAGTTATGCTTATCCTGTATGTCGTTGAACCACTTATTACCTATAGTGCTATTACTTCAGGCTGAAAGATTAGTTGCACGCTTAATTGAGTCTATTTTCACTGATCTAATTGAATGTTTAGCGAGGTTAATATGTCAGCATTTAGGCTCCGTTAAGATTTTAATGACAACATCTTTTAATGTAACACACAACGGAAAAATTGCCAGGCACTTTACTCCATTATATATTTTAAGGATGGAAACAATATATTTTGTTTCGTTCTTAAGTTTGTTGTTTGTTTCCGTTTATTTTATTTTAAACTTTTAGTAATTAAAAAAGGAAAAATACAATTTTCACAAAAGAAAGATATAAGATTTTGATAGCTGCACATAAGCAAGAGTTCTCTCAAAACACACAAAGTGTCTAGAGAGAATTCTTCTGTGAGTGCGTTTATCGCATTTCTAAAGAATTATATAGAAATATTTGTATTTTTGGAGTTATTAAAGATTTCATGTCCTTATTTAAAGTGTTTGAAAATTATTACAACATTAAAAGTTATCATTACTTTGCAAAAAGCTTTTTTTTTTTTGCAAGAAGACAATTAGCTTTTACAAGATTTCTTACTTCACATGCAGAAAACAGGCGTCGAGTATTCACCAAATTATGTATCTATGTATATACTTACATAAGTAAACGCATATGTATATAAATACAATGTATAGGCACGGGTGTGGCTGTGTGGAAAGAAGCTTGCTTCCCAACCACATGGTCCTGGGCTCAGTCCCACTGCATGGCAAATTGGGCAAGTATAAAAAGGTGAATGTGCAAACTTAAATGTATGATAATATATGTATAAGGCGGCGAGCTGGCAGAAACGTTAGCACGCCGGGCAAAATTTTTAGCGGTATTTCGTCTGTCTTTACATTCTGAGTTAAAATTGCATCGAGGTCGACTTTGCCTTTCATTCTTTCGGGGTCGATAAATTAAGTACCAGCTGCGTACTAGGGTCGATCTAAGGGACTGTCCCCCTCCCCGAAATTTCGGGCCTTGTGCCTACAATAGATAAGAATATATATAGGAATCTCGGTCAGGATTTCTCAGTATGAATGCTGACTTGTTAGAATAAACAAATTACCAGTGCCACCAAATTAGTATGAAACACTGCTGAGCAAGTAACAAAAGTATGTGAACTTAATTTAACGTTCATATAGAAACAGCGTGACAGAGTTTGACACTGAAGGGTTTCTAAACAAATCATTCATGATAAGTCAACCTCTTAACCAATCCACTACACTGCAACGACTCTTCCTCTCTCTCCCTCTCGTACTCTCTCTCTACAAAATACACACACACACATATGTGTGTGCGTGTGAGTGTGTAGATATATGTGTGTATATATATGTATATATATATATGTATATATACATATAGTCGGACTATTGGCACTCTCAACTGTCGATGTTGTTTGTTTATCGTTTTGATTAATTCCACTACTGATATTTTTACAGCGATATGAAATATACATTAGTAGTTACATTGTATATTGTTTGCATATACATACGGTATAATAGTATGTGACAGGGCATATATACACTCACGCCATATCTATCTATCTATCTATATA
>NC_068982.1:167907245-167913169 GCF_001194135.2 Octopus bimaculoides
ACCATATACATCGCGTGTTGACCAATTCTCTTTCATTCTTTCGACGCAATTCAACGTACATGTACACACACACAGACACACACACACACACACACACACACACACACACACACACATATATATATATATTTATATATATATATGTATGTATAAACCTGTGTGTATGTGTGTGCGTGCGCACAATGTGTATATACTCGCAAACACACACAATATTCACACACAGTTAGGGATTTGGTCGTTTAAATATATTCGGCAGTTGACCATCAGCTGATGTCAGAAGCCTTTGATAATGTCAGATATAAATCATTGTCTCAGATCCTTTTCTATCCTATTTTATAAAGGTGATTTATAACTGCAGTATTAATTGATGTACAAGTCTAATATATCGTATTGCTATCTTTTATACGAATTCTTCTCTGAGATATGACTCAATATTCTTTGACATATCATGTGTTTGGGAAAGCTTGCCTTTTGTTTGAAATGAAGCTTTATTCCAAGTCGTCGATTCTTATGTCAGTAATGTCCTTCCAAATCTTTGAGTATCAGTTACTCAGAGATGTTCAAATGCCCTGATGCTGGCAGATAGTATGTGTTTGCTGTCACGAAATGCATGAGATCATTCAATATTGATGGATTAATGCAGAAAAGTACGAAATCAGGAATCATAAAAGATTCTTATATATATGGTTATATTTTAATTATATAAGATGAAATATGTCCAAAATTAGATGCCTAGTCCCAGACATAAAAATACACTGAATTTATATATGTTTTAAGTATTCTAACTTGTAATATTCTTTATCATTAGATACTGGGATTTGAGTAAAGAATTATTGTTATCAGTTGTCACACTACCGTGAATAAGCAATTTAAGTTGCTAGGGTAGCTTAGCTGACGTTTTCTTTGGATTTATAATCTGTAGCTTTTCGTTAGATCAATAAGTTTAAACATGACATGCATGTCATGTTTAACCTAAATAATAAGTTTAAACCTAAAACATGCAAGCCATGATTTTGAGAAGGGAATGTAAAATTGGCAATTCTCAGAATTTGGCGTATAATGTCATATACTCGAATATTTCAAATGCTTGAAATATCTCAAAATTATTTAGTGCAATTAACTGAAGTAAAATTTGAATTCAGTGTACTAAAGAATATAATAAACCAGGTATATTTATTATAAAACGGAAAAGTATTTTAGTTTATAAAATTTGAGTAGTATAAAATGCCGAGACATTCAAAACTGGGTGTAATTTCGAGATTGTAACTGGTAAATAAAAACTTTATATTTATTTGAATATCGTGGGCAGAATGATATTGTGTTTTATGGAGGCGTTTTTCAGAGGAACCAAGGCTCGGATATACGCAGTTGCTTCTCATAGGGAACACAAACATCTTTTTCAGTTAATAAACAAGTTTGATCCACAGTTTTCATATATAGGAAATAATGTGATTCTTAAAAATCAAGAGACGTGCTGAAACATTATCAAATCATAATAGTAACATACTAAGGAATATTAACTTAATTTAAAAAATTGAAAACTATTTAAAAATTTTAGCAAGATGGAAAGAACGGTGTATTTAAAAATCAGAAATGAAACAAAAAGTGAGTAATAGGTTCTACTATCACTCAATTTAATAAAGTCTTAAAAAAAATTAAAACACAGATTGGAAAAATGAAAAATTTTAACAATAAAACCAAAATTTTTAACATTAAATGCTTGTTAGAAATATACTAAATTTTTTTTGTAAGAAAAAAAATTGTGCTATTATACTAAATGTTAAACTAGAATTCAGATTTAAATATTACAGAAAGTACTAGGTAAAACTAAAAGCTATGCAAAATCTTTTCTTTTTTAAAGAAAATTTTTTTATGTTTTCGTACAAATACATATAATATTTTATTGTACACATTTTTCGTATAACTTTTCTTCTAATTTAACTGTTATACCAAATTTTTTGATTTAATTTTTTCAGAACTTTTTATTCCAAGTGTTCTAACTTGGGCCTTGACATTACCTTACTCGTGGCTTATCTATTGTTCACATATGTGTGTTGCTCACTGTACATCAAATAATTCTCAATGAGTGCTAACAAACGGAAGTATCTTGACGAATATATTCGATTTGGATTTGTGTCCCTCCAAAAGGGTGACACAGAACTCCCCCAGAATATGATATGTTGCAAAACTTTTGAGCAATGATGGAATGCGACTCTCACACATGGAACGCCACTTGAGGACAACACAGGCTGCTCTTGCAGACAAGCCCAAGAAATTCTTGGAAACAAAAAGACATTCCTTGAAGCAAGTTGAGTTGGGCGGTAGAGGGGCATTTCAGCAACAAACGTCAATGGTTGTTGAGGCTTCCTATGAGATCGCCATGTTGATTGCAAAGAGTAAGAAGAGCCATAACCGCAGAGAGTCTCTCATAAAACCTAGTCTACTCCGTACAGTAGAACTCGTTCTGGGGAAAGATAATACAAACAAGTTTTCCCAGATTTCACTATTGAACGATACAGTCAAGAGAAGGCTCAACGACTTGTATCAAGATGTTGTTGTTGGCACTCCGTCGCTTACGACGTCGAGGGTTCCAGTTGATCCGATCAACGGAACAACCCACTCGTGAAATTAACGTGCAAGTAACTGAGCACTCCACAGACACGTGTACCCTTAACGTGGTTCTGGGGGATATTCAGCGTGACACAGTGTGACAAGGCTGACCCTTTGAATTACAGGCACAACAGAAACAGGAAGGAAGAGTGAGAGAAAGCTGTGGTGAAAGAGTACAGCAGGGTTCGCCACCATCCCCTGCCAGAACCTCTTGGAGCTTTAGGTGTTTTCGCTCAATAAACACTCACACCACCCGGTCTGGGAATCGAAACCGCGATCCTATGACCGCGTGTCCGCTGCCCTAACCACTGGGCCATTGCGCCTCCACTGTCTCAAGATATCAAAGATCAAATTCTCAACCAAGTAAGAGATTCTCCTATTTTTTCCATCCAGTGTGAGGAAACGACTGACATCGCTCAGTGTTCTCAGCTACTGGTGTATGCTCGTTTTGTTTTCGGGCAACTGTGTAAAAAAGGAAAGTCACCCTATAGATAGTTGTAGAACAGCAGAAGCAATTTTTCGAGCTTTGACTGACTTCAGCTTTCAGTGCTAAAATACATTAATAAAGTTTTGTACTTAGTAAACTCTTTTGTGGTACCTAATAAAAATTTATATTTCGGCTTATCCAAATCAATTTTTTTATATTTAATATTACTTATCCTTACGTGCCACTCGAATACAGAGCAGAAGATGAAAAATGTTCACTTCAGTTAAACACTTTGAAAGAGCTTGAACGTTGTACTATACAATTTCCCTTGATACTTAAGTTTATACTAGTTGTAAAGAAACCAATATCGTTAGCGTAAACAGAAGGTCACTAATTAATAGTAAAACTTTACTAAATAGAAAACTGATGCAGTTAATGTTGTTGGTGGCGGAAGGTATAGTTGTAGTCGTTTTGATTTGGTTTAAAAATACCCAAAGATATTGTTTTGAATACTGATACTGAATAGTATTGACTGCTAAAAGACTAATATTATTAAGAAGTAATATTTGATGTCGAGGCATTGTAGTAACTATAGAAGTCTGTTCTTTTATATTTTAAGGTCGTAATTGTTCTTTTTGTGCTGCATTGTCTAGTCCATGGCACATAAAGCGTATATAATAAAGTGGATACGTAATTATTTTAGAAAATAGGGCTAATATTTAAAATAGAAAGGCCAAGGAACGTACATTATAAGAGCATAAATTAGTTATCGGGAGCGTTAAAGTTAATTACACGATAGTCACATACCAATTTTATATTTCCTTCACTTTGATCTTCGTGTAACAATATGAAAAGTTCTATGGCAAAAATTGATTTTCTTTTATGCAAGCAACTAACAATAACATCTACTGAAGTCTGTCAATATTTCTAATTCGAGGTGGAGCCAGACGGAATGACTAAACGCCTTAGAAACGGAAGAAACGAATTGTCTACATAGAAACACTAAAATACATTACCATATTCTGCTGCCTGGTAACGGAAAAAAAAAGAATGAACTTGAAGCGCAAATTTTTATTTAAATTTTCATTCGAGGTGGAGAGGCTTCATATATCGGAATGTGTATTATATTACTACACTGCGTATGTTAAATTTGATCCACAAAAATCACGCAAAATGCAACGTTTGGAAGATATATTTAGAACATATTAAACAAACAAAACGAGAAACATGACTAAAATATCTATAGAATACTGGTCAATAAAATCAAAACCGTATCCACACAAGTGAAACTTTGAATAAAAGTCAGAAAGATTTAATGAGGGAATTTATTTTAAATAAAATTAAATACAATAATAAACCCAAGGTGGAAATTGATAATTAAGTTCTATAGTAGTTCTTCCTATTAATGAACAGAATACCAACATAATGACAAAACACAGGGAAAATTAGCAACAAAATACACAAAATGTAGAATTAATGAAAATAGACGGTAAAACAGTATAAGCTGTACATGTAGCAGTCACAGTAGTTACAAGGGAAAGTGGATCGCCTTTCACATGGGCTCATATAGGAATCTCAAAACACAAGGAAAGATGAGACTTAATACTAGCGAAATAAAGGAAAGAAGTATCGGAAATCAAAGAAAATATAACACAAATAAAACGCTGCATGACATGTTGCAAATGCTATGGGGTTTACAAAGCAATCGGATGAGTATAGAAGCGAAGATATACATAATGTATAATTGTGTGACAGAGTCTCCAGAACAGAGAACCACACCTAGTGTCAATTAAGAACCCCACATCCAAGATTATCCTGATTACCAAGTGCATATACTCTCACTAGCTATAATATAACTGCTTACAGATGCACGCTAAGTGTAGTCACATTTAGTTAAGCTAACGTTTTAACAAATTTGCAGGAGTTTAGCAGGTATTTCCTCACCTTCACCTTCAAGCCTTACTTAAAATCTTGGTTGAAAGGGAAAATATCACTCTTCCTTTATTTTAGTTGCTTCTGCCAGATGGTCTAAGTATATAGGAATGAGGGTAAGTTCCTAACTCTTAACAGTATTTTATCTTTGTGCGTGAACCTTCAAGATAAATCTCCCGTTCGTTGTGTGATATCGCCTAACGAAGTACGATGTGCCAATACATCTACATTCCCGCACAGTTGTTTCCAACAGAAAATGAACCCCACCACCATACTAGATGTATAAAACGAACTTCAAACATCTCATCAATCTCTTGAGTATCGGGTACGTCAAACCTCGAATAGACCTCGCTCACAAAGCGTTGAATAAATATTATTGCTTTCATTTGCACTATTGTTTGTGCTTTCTTTTGTTGAAAGACAATCACATATACCAGTACGTTACTGACTTGTCATACATGCACTAACATAACTATATTTACATATATGCATCTTGGCACTAATATTTAGACGTTAATATTCATACAATTATAAGGTGGCGAGCTGGCAGAATCGTTAGCATGCCGGGAACAATGCCAAGCGGCATTTCTCCCGTCTGCACGTCCTGAGTTCAAATTCTGCCGAGGTTAACTCTGTCATTCAGCCTTCCGGGGTCGATAAAATAAGTACCAGTTGAGGTAATCGACTTACCCCTCACTCGAAATTCTTGGCTTCGTGCCAAAATTTGAAACAATATTCATAGAAGTAAGGGCGGTGAGCTAGCAGAATCGTTAGAATGCCGGGTAAAAGGCTTAGCGGCATTTTATCCGTCTTCATGTTCTGAGTTCAAGAACCACCGAGGTCGACTTTGCATGTCACCCTTTCGGGGTCGATAAAATAATAAGTACCAGTTCGGTTTACACCCCTCCCTCCAAATTGCTGGCCTTGTGCCAAAATTTTAAATCCAAATTCATAC
>NC_068982.1:167914712-167930662 GCF_001194135.2 Octopus bimaculoides
ATGGCTAGGAACGAGGAAGATATGTTTGAATTTTTGGAAATAAGGCTCTAAATAGAGCTATTTCCGATTTGAAAAATATATGTTCACGAAGTATTTTGTGTTATACACAACTTATACAAAATTTTAAAACAAAATAGGTCTTTTAAGAGGTGAAAAATGCAACTTACATGGGAGCCGATGTGTCTACCGTCCGTCCATGATGATAGATAGATAGATAGATAGGTAGATAGATAGATAGGTAGGTAGATAGATAGATAGATAGATAGATAGATAGATAGATAGATAGATAGATAAATAGATAGATAAAGAGAAAGAAAGTGAATGAAGAGAGCGAATGGTAAGGATATATCTCTTTATCTCATTTAATCTAATCGAATATACTTGCAAAATAAGAGAATAAATGGAAGGAGGAGGAGGAAAAGAGAAAGAGAGAGGGAAAGAGAAACAGGGAAGGGAATGAAATGAGATAAACGAAAAGAAAAAGTGAAAAGGGCGAAGTCGACATGAAGAAGAAAAAAAATGAGAGAAAATGCACATAGAATGAGAGAGCGAGAGAGAGAGGGAGAGAGGGAGAGAGGGAGAGAGAGAGAGAGGGGGGGAGGTAAGACAGTATAACACGCTAATGGTAGATTGTATTCGTAAATGATGAGAAATGTAGAATGATGGACAAATGAGATTAGAGAACGGAACCTTATAAAGTATTAATAAATCTGAGGCTAGGTAAGCACAGTTTTGTCCAAGGCGCCGTAATGTGGAAGTAGGATCGAACCTGGAAACATATGGTTGTAAAACGAACTTATTAACCACACAGACATACTTGGACCTATTTAAGAGAGAAAAATATAACAGAGAAAAATATCTAAAATGAAAGAATTGCATATAAAATGTGCACATTTCTGAAATTCTAATGTTTATTTCGATGTAGAATGAAAACCATGGTTGGCAAGATCTTAATCGAGGCATTCAGTGTCAAAAGTACATATAAAGGACTTAAAGAAAGAGGATAAAAAAAAACGTTGGAATGCGTCACTATATGATTCCTTCGTAACGAAAAGCAATTATGAATGCTTTTCTATTTGATTTTGAGTAATCACCCAAGATAAAACGAGCGACTTTATCGCCTTTGTGACTGATAACCATCAGTAACTAAGGCGGTGTTACAGAAAAGGGAGATAATTTATTCCAGTGATAGAAGATGTGGTTTTATTCAATTGTAGAAATATTCAAGAGAAATTCAAATATACAAAACGAAAACAAACTAACAAATTTATAAATCCAGTTGTAATCCGGGTTAAGACTGCATTAGCACCACAAATAATTACAAATTACGTTTTGTGTACCAGTTTAATTTGCATGAAATTTTGTTCGTTCAATACTTTCATTGAGTTAGACTGTCTAGAATGTCATCTTCTTTTGCAAAAAGGAATGTTAATCTAACGGAAGATGATAAGAACTATCTCCTCCTCTCCCTTCACTTTCTCATCATTATCATCATCGACATTATTACCGTCATCGACGTCGATCTCATCACCGTCATCATTGCCACGAAAACCACCAGGAATGAAAAACAAATATGACCTCGGGAGGATTTGAACTCAGAAGGTAAAAACCAGGGTAAATATGGCAAAGCGTTTAAACTTCCGATGCTCTCACGGTTCTGCCAGTTCGCCCTCTTCTAAATGGTTCTAATTTAAGCAAAAGCCTGCGGTTTCGGTCGGACACTGTTGGTCGATTCGATCAAATCCAAATCGTCACTGCTACTTCATTTTAGCGACCCTACAAGAATGAAAGTGAACATCAGTGAGATTTGAACTCAGGATATGTAGAGTCGAAATTAAATACCGCAAAGGATTTTAACTGATGCTGTAACGATTCTGTCAAGCTACCGTTCCAATACAATAAAGATGCTAACCTTTTATGTCATAAGCCCAAGTCCTTAATAAATATGATAATAATTCTTTCTAGGCTCAAAGTCTGAAATCTTGTGGGAGAGGGATAGTCGATTACATACACCCCAGTGTACAACAAGAACTTATTTTATCGATCCCGAAAGGGTGAAAAGTAAAGATGACTTCTGCTGAATTCGAACTGAAGAGGAAGACGAAATGCTGATAAGAATTTCGTCCGGCGTGTTAACCATACTGCCAGGTCGTCGCCTTAATAAAGATAATAGGAATAAGAAAAACTGTGGGATTTCAGTACGATCGCAACTAAATACAGCAAAGCTTTGCGGTCGCAGCACCCTCGTTCAACCACCACCTCCCTTCATAACAGCAGTAACAGCAAAGTCAAGCTTTAGGCTGGAAATATTTCATTCTAAAATAGAAGATAACTTTAAAGGTAGTGGAAATTGGTGGAAAATTGATAAATTATTATTAACTACATGAAATATTGAAATCTAATACAAAATATATTTCTCTCAGAATATTCTACAACACAACTAATATTATAATATTTGGAACTCCAATAAAATAAATTACTTTTCAATAGATTTTCAGAATTACAAGAACAGATATAAAATTACAATTTATAAAAACACTTATTTCCTATTATTGAATTTATAAACATATGTATATGTATGTATGTATGTATGTATGTATGTATGTATGTATGTATGTATGTATATATATATGTTTGTGTGTATGTGTGTGTGTGCGTGAGTATATAAATACACACACACACACACACAAACACACACACACACACACACACACACACACACACACACATATATATATATATATATATATCAATAGACACGCGTGCGTGTGTACACGCACGTATATGTGAAGTAAATTACATATAGTTTATTCGGTTTTGGCACCGTGTATTACAGTTGTTGGATCACAAGTGCTGTCTTCGTATTGAATTTTAAGTGTAAGTAGCTGAGTATTCCGCAGGCACTTGTAAACTTTACGTAGTCAGTGAGACATTGTGTGCAATAGTTACTCCTTGATTTACAAGTACAAATCTTGCGACGAGTTTCCAGAAACTTCTGTCGAGGTACATTCTTAGGTGGGATTAGATTTTTTAAACAATACTAATACTAAGAGGAAGAAGGATTAAGTTTGTTTAATTTCACTTTATTTATATTTTAAAAGTGTGTTTTTACCTTCTTTTAAATTGCAAAGTGATTTCATTTGTGTCGTAAACCATTTATTATTTCGGTGGCGTCCCCATTTCACTTGATACCCTAAGCACGTGTTTATTTTCATTAATGGTTAATCCAGCGGTGGTCACATACTATATCTATTTACGAGTATCATTTGTATATTACTTGTACGGTAAATGTTCTGAAGCACGCATAGTGGTATTTTGAAATTATTTGATACGTGTTTTTGAAGTCTTCGTAATATAAAATAGTAACTGTAGTCCATTAAACTTCCTAAGATTTTATATATGCCTCTTAGAAATATACATATTACGGAGACCTCAGATGTACTTCAAAATGTATTTAAAAATAGCACTATTTGGTTTGACTCTATTATTACAACATATACAATTCAATGCTAGTACAATTTCGCAAACTTATGCTTGACTCGATTCAAAAATTCTAGTGCTAGCGTTTATACACACATGCACACGCGACCACACTTATCTGTAAGATAAAAGGTATATACAGTAAGTTCTCAAATCCTTTTCCTTTTACTATATAATCACCTGGAACATTTCATCTATACCTCCTTTTTTGATGTATCTGAAACATTGTACTTTACCCTGTTACTATAGTTATTATTCTGACTGTCAGAACTATTGTCACGGTGGACAGTATGCACGGATATGCACCAAGCATGCAACTATTCTAGAAACCGATGCAAAGAACTACACACCTCTTAGTCACATAAGCACAAGAAATTTATATTCTTTATCTATCTATCTATTTATCTATCTGCCTACATTATTTACACTGGACGGATATGTATCCTCATCTTGTTTATTGTTACCATAACTTTTCGGCTGATTTACTTTCCAGCCTTCATCAGGTGTCTTGGTAGTTCTCATTCCTAAGTTATTTTTGCTGATATTATTACTATTCCTATTCAAGGCACTGCCTGGAATCGGGGTTAGTAACCCGCGCTCTTAACCATTACTCTATATGACCGTGGGCAATTATAGAGTGAATTCTAGGGCTTATAAATCTAATATTTTTGTATCCTTCCTTAATACCGGTTCCCATATTCTACTCATATCTGCACTAGCTCTGCTTAGGAGGTTATTGTGTCCTAGCATATGTGCTGCCTCTTTTAGTTTCCATATTTTCCAGTGGTACACTCTGTCCTAGTATATGTCTGTCTGTCCGTCCGTCCGTCCGTCCGTCCGTCCGTCCGTCCGTCCGTCTGTCTGTCCGTCCGTCCGTCTGTCCGTCTGTCCCTCTGTCTCTCTCTATTTATGTGTGTGAATATATACATGCGGGTCTTGTGTGAGCAAGGCTGTGTAGAAGTTATAGGACAGTTATAAAGAGAAAGGTAGCTTTACAGCTGTTTCCGGGATATTAGGGATATCCCTGCATCAGAGACGATATGAGAGAGTTAACTAGAGGGAAACAGTAGAGTTATATATATATATATATATATATATATATATATATATATATGTATATATATACATTGCATATATAATATAATATCATATAATATAATAGTGCATATACACATTCATATGTATATGTGTGCGCGCGTGTCTATATCTATATACACATCTTTCTTTCTCTCTCAGCTTCATCAGCCCCCATTATCACTTTAGCTAGTACAATAAGTACCTACGGCTATTTTTAGAAACTTGACCATTATATCTTATTATTCTTCCCTTCCTTTTAGTACACCCCCGTACGATTTCTTTACCTATCTTCCCATCTTAGTGCCTTTACCCACTTCCCATTTCTCACAAATATTCCCTCCTAACATTCTTCTCTCTTCCTTCTATCCACCCCTATCCCTTTTATCCTGATAGCTCTCCTCTCCCATCCCCCTCATAATATCTTGACCACCATCTAGGACTCCTTTTTTATTTTTCTTCCTATTTCTTTCTTTCTTTCTTTCTTTCTTTCTTGCTTTATTTCTTTCTTTCTTCTTTCCTCCCCTATTCCTTTTGACTAATACCATTCTCCTCCTAACATATATATCTATTTTCGTATCTCTATCTACTTACCCCTACCCGTACACTCTCAAAATTTCATTCACACCACAAGGCCTCTTCAAATGAACAGCACGTGGAATTTATATCTCTGTGCTATCCACTCGTAATAACAAAATATGAACTCCTACCAGAATCTACATACCATGGACAAGAAGCATTTCTACCCATTCTAAACAACACTTTCTTTGGATAATGGAACTGCAACTGTAACATCCTACATATATTTTTTATTTTTATTTATATTCTCTTATTTCCCTTTACACTTACTATATCCATCCTTTTACAAAATAACTCCTTATATTGAACTCTACTATTTCCCTTTAGTTAACTCTCTCATACTCTCTCTGATGGAGGGATATTCCTAATATCATAAGAACGGCTGTAAGACTACCTTTCCCCTTATAAATGTCCTATAAATTCCACACAATCTTGGTTTTGTTGTCTCATTTTATTTAACACACACACACATATATATGGATGTATCTGCGTGGTATCTTGAGTAAATATCACTTTCTATAACACAAGCTAAGGGTCCACTCACACGAAAAGTGTCTGGACACCTGTCGGATGGATTGTGCTCTGTAATGTGAAAGGTACAGTTCAAAAACGACTGCATCGCCACATAACGTGTGACGCTGAATTTACCCTAGAATTACGTCATCAGTTCACGCGTCAAGGTGCATTGTTCAATCACTTACATGCTGTCTCAATGTGCAAGTAAATCGCTTCATCGAACAAATGAATCATCAACGTGGAACAGGCGGACATATATTACATATCTGATTTTCTTCTTTCGCTATATCTGACTATCTTTCTTTCCCCCTCTCTCTCACTCTCTCTCTCTCTCTCTCTCTCTCTCTTCCTTACTTCTTCATATTTATGTTTTATTGAATGAATGTATAATTTATGCAGTATAACTATATGGATATTCGTATATGTGTTCGTGTGTATGCATGTATGTATGTATCTTGGTATGCATGTAGACAGGCAAACATATTAGACACATACATGTATGTACGTGATCGCGTACGCAAATGTACACATGGTGATATTTATAAATTATAAATTTGAAAGAATCGAAATCCATAGAAAGTTTCAAACATATAAGACTGAAAGCAACAAAGAGAGGCAGAGATGAAAAGAGAGAGTAGAAGACAGGGAGAGAGAATGTGTGTGTGTGAAAATGAGAGGGGTGAGAAAGAAGAGAGGATGGGAATTAGCGATAAAGAGAAAGAACAATGCAAAGTTTCAACGAGAAAAGCTAGCGTAATAGAAAATGGAAGAGAGAATCTTCCAAAGGTGAAAACAGATGAGATATATTAAGAAAATATATTAGGAAATAAATAATTTGCTGCATAATGAACATTCTGAAATATATGTGAATTACACAGATGTCACAGCTTTCCTCTAGTGAATTAGTATTGAACAATATTTCTCTCTCTTTACTTTTCTATTTATTCTCTCCGCGTGTTCTAATGACATTTTCTCAACTGCTATTATATGAGGGGAAATATATTTATCTGCGATAGATAGATACAGATAGATACAGATAGATAAAGATAGATAGATAGATAGATAGATAGATAGATACAGATAGATAGATAGATAGATAGATAGATAGATAGATAGATAGATAGATAGATATGTGACATCAAAACAGAAGACTGGAAGGTTTCGTATATTTCGAATTCCATGTTACACGAATAAGTGTCATAAAAATATACAGAATCTCCTATTCATAATTTTTTGAGACTGTAACGAAACACGTGTATCATGAAATTAAAAAGGTACCAACATTTTCAAGTTTTCTGTTTTGATATATAATTATTCTGCAAATAGGACTCACCAAAAATTTCAAATGTTATGTATATCTCAATCAAAATAAAACAATTATATATATATACATTTGATTAATATAAATACGCAGATGCCCTTCATATGAACACAGCTTTGATTATAACACCTTATGTACTCTATATATATTTGCGTCTACGAGTGCCAACACATACTTTCTTGAAGATGGTGCTTTGCATTGCTATCACTGTGTTATATGTTCCGAAGGTATGTATTTCTCAGTAAAATTCTAAGGATGGTTAAGGTAAGTTATGTTTCAGTATATTTTGCTTGTTTTTTGGAGTGTTTAACTCTATGTCATTTATTTCAAAATAACATTTTCGTTCTTAATAAATTGGAGCATAAATCTTAGCAATTTAAAATTTTAGAACCTAATCAGTGATCTTCTTACATGCTTTCCCATAAATTTGGGATAGTTTTAAGGGTTCATGCGTCTACATAATTTGTTAACGAGTTAAGAATAACAGCCATATCACACCCTACCATCTTAAGGAGTCATAGAATCCTAGATATAACTTAAAAAGACAGGATCATCAAGGCTGGAATGGCTGATTAAAGATACTCCAGTTATATGAAATTAGTGTTATTTTTTCTTGCTTTTATGAAGTATTGATGAATAACAATTTTCATAGTTTGAATTCTGTTTATACGTCTTTGATGGTTAATCTTTAGGGAACTCTAAAGAAATGCAACGTAATTTTTGAAACATAAAAGTGAAAATGAATGATAAACGAATGAAGTACATTTATTGTATGATTCTTCCCCAAAACTGTTTCAGATGATGTGCATAGAAATAATTTCTGTTCTTAAAGAAGAACAATGCAGGATAGACCCAGAAAGTAGTAAAAATCTTTTAAATTTGGGAAAAGAGAGAAAAATATGAAAGTAGTGAGTGATGATGAATGAACGAAGAATACATGTACATATACATTATGATGAAGTTTGCATGTAATTGTTGTCGTAATCCCTTCAGCTACAGCTGCAGTATTCAGATCATTGTAATGTCCGTATGTTTGTAATGTGCAAACGTGTTGCTAATATGTAATTTTTTCTGTATCATGAAGTGGTTTTAGAAATAGAAAGGTAAATTGTTGAATAAAATGTAGCGTATTTAGTTGAGTGAAAAATCTCTTGAACTGTCTCTTATATTTTTATTGGTACATGTACTGTCCAAGGAAGTTATTATTTTCTGTTAATCCTTGATAAAACCAAATTAAATATTAAAATATTGAGAGTAGCGAAATAGAAAAGAGAGTGCAGAAATAGAAAAGTGGAAACGAATGGGCAAGAAATGAATTTTTTCATATTAAGCCTGATACTGTGTAGATAAATTTTGTTCGCTGCTGTGTTACGGGTGTAATATGTCATTGTCAGAAGTACTCCTCAGCAAAAAACGTCCCTGTGAACAATATTTTTTGTAGCATGCTTCTCATTTGGTACATATATATATATATAATTGAGATTCAGATGAATTAGCTACTTATGTTGAGGCACCAAAAGTTAGTGCGGAATTTATCCGTACAGTTTCAAAAAAGTTGAATAAAATCAAAATAAGCAACAGGATATCCAGAGATGATGCATTACGATCGTTTCAAGCGACTCAATTTAATTGAACAATGCAATCATTACATCAATTTAAATGCAGCGCTATCCTCAACTGCATAAATAAAATAAATAGAATTTATTTAATCAGTCGGAAACATTTGTATAATTTAACCTAAATCCTCTAAGAGGGTAAAAAGACGGACAAAGTCCATGCTCTCTTTACTTCAACTTAGAAGCTTCAGGAAAAAAAAACTGTTAGAGATCTAGCTTGTCACTGATTGTTGGATCAGTTGTAATCTAAAGTCTTGTTCATCAAATCTTTGTATATCAAAATCTAAGACCAAAGAGCATTGTCTGATTAGGAAAGAGCCTGAGGGAGTTGACAGAATCATAGTGGGTATAGTCATAAAACTTGTCAAGATTAGTTTGAAGTAGTAATAAAGTAACTGCCTATACTAAGGTTTGGTAAAGGAAGAACTTAAATCAAGATATCAGTTATCAGTTAAAGGGGCAAGACTAATAAAACCAATGATGATAATACAGGGGAAATTTTATCATGGCGTACTATAGTTGAATGATTTAAAAATATTGTTATATTGTATAAAGATAACATTTAGGATTATCAAGAAAAATATTAAGAAGAATATCATAAACAAAAATATAAATTTTTGAATACTTTTGAGTATATACCAAAATTTACAACAATAGGGGGAGAAAAAAATTACATAGAATTAGTTTAATAATTTATCCATATACTTGAATATTTACTTATTAGAGGTATTTATGAAGATTGATTACTGGCATTTACTGGCATTTAATAAAGGAGTACTGAGGCGATAGAAAAGCTAACAATATATTAAATATAATCTAATAGGTATAATATAAGTTGTAAAGCCACCGGTGTTGTTATATATAAGCTAATATAAATATCTAGGAGTACAAAAATTAGCTTTAATTTCATAAAGGTTATTGTAAAATAATAATATGATCAGGTAGGGTAGAATATCAAAGAAAGGAATAAATTGCTTAATCACTAAAACCATGGTGAAGCAAATATACCTTATTATCATCAATAGAAAAGAGAAGATTTTATAGAAATTGTTTATTAGTTCAATCATTTGAAACTCAATTATTTAATTATTAGGTGGTATCTATAAAGAATGATACCAAGTATTAACTAGAAGAATAATAATAGGGCCATAGAACATGCCAAACTCTATATTAATTATAAACTAATAGGTATAATATAAGTTTTAAAAGTTACCAGTGTGAATCTATACACGATAATATAGTTTCATTTGGGGTACTTAATTAGGAGGGACACTTACATAAAGAACTTTATAAAAATAAATAATATGATCAGGATGGTGGAACACTATAGAAAGAGATAAAAAGATTAATTACTAAAACTATGATGAAGTTAGACTAATTAGGCATGAATATTGCTAGGAGAGTATACTAACTACATGTAGCACTCTAACTTGCTATACTATATAGCTTATATTATATGCAAAGTATTTTAAATCCTCATGAAACTGAATATCACCTAAATTTATTATGCATACATTTAGAATCAGAGGGTAAGAATATTCAGATCTACCGTTAAAATATTAAAAGTAAGTTTCCATCAATTTAGTTCAAGCACAACACCTATAAAGCGCTAATTTCGAAAATATTTAAAAGTACAGTTTACACTATATATATATATATATATATATATATATATATACACACATATATTCAACCCTGAAAATCCTGAGGAAACTCTGGATAATGTATCATATAGTTGTCCATGTGCGAATACGGACTTTTGTAAATATTAATCAACCTTCTCCAATATTTCAATATTTTCTTTTGTGATTTATTAATTGTCGTTGCCGTTGCTAATTTATAGGAAATTGTTGTGTAATTAATGTATAAACTAACTCACCACCGACTCAAGAGAGAGTGACTTTTGGATTAAACACAGATTTTCTGTGATGTGGGACTTCACTTGTAATGTTTCCTTATTGAAATTTGCTTTAATGTTTTGGATAATTGAATGTGTGGCATAACACATGCCATTAACTTGGCCATTTGTGCGTAGGAGGATAATTATAGCAAACCTGAAGCAGTTTGTGCATTTAAGCACTCTGTTGTAAATTCTGAAACGTCATCCTGAAGTGAACATTGATCATGACTAAACAACCTTTTCAACTGCTGGAAATAGATTTAGTACTTCCCCATTCATGAAATCAATGTGAATATTTTATGGTGCTAAAGCAGCTACATTTTGATATTTTTTTGGTGTTGCAATGACATTTCTATTAAAAACTGAGGAATTGAAATCACTGAATCATGAACATGTATAATAATTTAACTATTTGCTGCTACTTAAGATTCATGCCATACACGGAGTACGAATTTGTAGAACTGTATTTGTTTATTGTGATCTCAATTCTGTGTAAATGAATCTAGTTCCTTGTTTTCTATTGGTTGATGTTTTTTTTCAGTGTTTCCATAAAGAATAGTTATTGAATTACTGTCCACTATTTGCGAAAAGAATAGATATTTTTAAAAAATTTAAAAGTAATTTTTTAGTCAGATATTCATCCGACTGTAATAAATCTACGATTCATTTCAAATTTATGATATTTATTTCCTGCAAGCATACATACTGTCAAAAGAAGATGGTGCGTTTACTTAGCCACTGAACCTGTTAGAAATAGCAGCCAAACAATACTAACGTATTAAAGAGTGACGTAATGTCATCTTAGATATATCAACTGTATAGCAAATGAAGAGCTTTATTGCCTGCTGGGAAAGTAAGTCTTTTCTTAACTTCGATTTTCTATCGAAGTGAAACGAAAAGAAATATTTCATTAAATAAGTGACTATTTTCTTACTCTCGAAAAGTATGCACGAAATGTGAAGGCAAAAGTTGAAAATGTAAAACTGAAAATTATAATGAAATTGAATAGAAGTTCGGAATATGTATAATGAGACGTGTACTTAACTATAATATGCAATGAGAAATAATTGCAGAAGATGAGCTGCGTGAAATGTATAAACGGAAGTTGAACAGAATGGGAAGTATCAATTCAATGTATGATGAGATCATCTAAAGACCTTATAAATTCCAGACGTAGATGATGTATATTTACATCTGCGCATAAACTATTCTCCAGGATTGCGCCCGGTTTCAGGTCATTTCGAACATGAATACGCATTCATTAAGGTAAGTCAAAACAGACATTGTATTCTTTTCAACTACATAGCGTAGTTGAAATAAACTCGAAGAGAGCGCATCACGCAAAAACAACCTTCCGAGTCATCTGTACACCGCTCACCCATAGTAAAATTAATAAATGAAGGGGAAATTTCTACACCTTAGATAGAACAAGAGTGTGCAGAAAAGAACCGCGCAGAGAAAAAGAAAATCAATAATGAGAAATCTTTCAACCAGGAAAAAAGGCATTCATTAGAGTAGGTGACCGAACGATTCGGCAAAAGGAAGATAAAATGGCAGAACGGTGGAGTGAAACTAGAAGTGAAGGGGAAAGTGAACTGCCTTCTGGAAAAATAGCAGCAATAGAAGAATGCAGTAGATAAGCAAAAATAGAGAGTGGACAGGTAGAAAGTTAAACTAAGGCAGATGAAGATGGGGCTACTGATGGGTGGGGGTCACTTGAACAAGTAAACATCGCGAGAAAAATATTTATGCGTGTCTGTAGTAAGATACTTGCTTCTCAAACCCATGCTTCCGGGTTTTCTTACTATGTGACACCTTGAGCAAGAGTTTTTATAGCTACAGGTCGATCAAAATTTTGTGAGTGAATTTGGTATACTGAAAATGAAAGAAGACTGTTTTCTATGTATGTATGTATGTATGTATGTATGCATGCATGTATCTATGTATCTATCCATCTATGTGTGCATGTGCATGCGTGTGTGTGTGTGTGTGTATCTGTGTGAGCGCGCGTGTGTGTGTACGTTCGCCGGCTATCACCGCTGGCAACTGCTGTTGGTTTGTTTGCCTCCTCGTAACCAAGTGGTTCGGCAAAAAGAGGCCGATGGAATAAGTACCGGGCCTTAAAAATAGTACTGGTGTCGAGCTTTCGATTAAAAGACCTTTCAAAGCAGTGCTTTACCATTCCCGTAGTCTAATGACTAAAACACGTCAAAAATAAAAGAAAGATCAGACGTATGTATGTATGTATGTATGTATGTATGTATGTATGTATGTATGTATGTATTAGGTTGTTTCAAATGAAGTGTCACATTTTTAATTACTTGATATTTCAGTCATTTAAAAAGTCAATTATGTATACCTTGGATTTAATCTTGACTCTTTTTCTTTCCCAGAAATAATGATATACAAAATTCGAAGAGGCCTTATAAAAATGATAACAACCAAACTATGTTGAGTGATTTTTGTCATATGAGTACAAATTGAGTCACTCTGCCACAGAAGCTCTACGGAGTATCAAGTGAGCCTTTGGTAACAGTTTTGTTGACATCAGAACTGTTCAGAGATGGTTCCAAAGCTCTCGTTCAGATGATAGCCTTCAAAATAAACCAACAAGAGACAGGCCAAAACCAGTTATTCGGCATGATAGATTAAATGTTTTGGTTGAACAAAATACGAGAACAAAAGTTCGAAAACTTTCATCAGAACTCCAAACATCTCGCACAACTGTTTCTGGACACTTGTAAAATTCGGAAAAGTCAAGAAAACGGATAGGTTTATTCCACAACAAATGAACGAGAAACACACCTCGAAGTGTGCTCCTTATTCCTTTCTTGACTGGAAAAATACCATTTTTGCATCAAATCATTACTTGTGATGAGAAATGGATACTCTTTGACAACAGCAGTACAACAGGGGAGTGGGGCAGTGATTAGATGCAGAAGAGTGACCTAAACACTACCCAAACCCACCATTGCACTTTGAAAACTTAGTGGTCTGCGAAGGGAGTTATTCATTATTCATTTTTGCAACAAGTAAAAGCGATAACAGCAACATCATATTACCATGAAATTCATTGTATGCATGAGAATTTGAAAAAAAAGCAGCAAAGACAAGTGAATAGAGATGGCCCAAATTTGCTTCGCGACAATGCACGTCCTGACACTTCTCAAGCTACGGTCCAAAAGTTACAAAGTCTGAATTATGAGATTTTGCAACATCCTCCCTATTCCTCTGATATCGCTCCTACTTATCATCTCTTATTTAAGCATTTTGAGTTTTTCATAAGCAATAAATCATTCTTAAATAGAGAAGATGTAATTGAACCATTCGGACAGTTTATTACAGCAAAAGATGAATTGAATTTTTAATGATGGAATATATGCCATAAGGAAACGCTGGGTAAACGTTATAAATGAACATGGTTCATACGTTGATTAAATAAATCAGTTCTCTAACACTTTTGAAACATTTTATTGTTACCTTTCAAATACGACATTTCATGTGTGTGTTTCTGTGTGTGCGTGAGTGTGTATGCATGTTGGTCATACCTGAAATACTTGTTAAGCATGTTTGCCTAACCAGTATTCCTGGGGGCTAATGAAATGTCTTAACAACCAGATACAGCACAGGATTGAACGACAAGATACAGGGAACTGACATTCGTTCGTTTATTGCCCTTGTATGTGTTGGTGTTTTTGCCAAAACGGGTGTTATGTTGAAAAACGTAAGGGACTCGACACTTATAGGTCGATGAAATTATTAGTAGCATTTAGCAATGGGGGTCAATGTGACCAACTAAAACTATGATGGCAGTGCCTCAACATGACCACCGTTTACTGGCTAAAAACCAGTGAATGAGTCCAAGAATAAAACAATATATCTCTTCTTTCTCGTCTCCTTTTCTATCACTTCCTCATTCTCTATCAGTTTCGCCTTCTCTCTCTCCCTCTACTCTCACCCACCTCTCTCTCACTCACACTCTCTCTCTCTTACTGGCTCTCTCTTTCACTGGCTCTCTTTCTCTATCTCTATCTCTATCTCAGTGTTTCAGTGATTTCCATGTGTCATTACTTGACAATAGCTTTATTTGCACATATCTTGTATTTTTTGTATAGCTCTCTATTTGTAGATATCTTTTCTTGTTTCTCTATCTTTCACCTCATCACACTTCTTTCTCTCTCTTCAGTTCTATTTCAGTTTCTCACCTTCTTTCCTTTTCTTTCTCTCTCGCTTCACTTTTTTGTTGTTGTTTGTAAGTGCCTGGAATTAATAGATAGTGACAACAAGACAATATAACATCTTCAATGGTTGATTTAATAAGATGTCAGTAACTTTTCAACTATGAAAAACCTTGTATGCATATGCCGTTGCCGTCAACCAGTTGAGCCTTGATAATGAAATTAAAAAGACTGCCTCCAGCTTCCTGGGTTGCATAGCAAGGTTGTTTCTGTTGTTTACTTGTTCGTTCGTTCGTTCGTTCGTTTATTGCTTCGCATATCACTCGCAGAATTATATTTTGCCTGAGGTGTGCCCTGTGCAGGTGTAGGAGTAAATCCCTATGAGATAGCGCCGTGCATCAACGATTTGAATCGCACGCACGTGTAATCTACCTATTAATGGCGTTAAGCAACGAGGATGTTTCTAAATGGCAGCTCGACCTGTTAAAATTAATAGCAAAATCTTCCTCAAATACGAGAAAGTAAAAAAAAGAAAAAAGAAAACAGGCAAAAAGAAAAGACAAGCAGGCCATATTGGATACTGCAGTTGGTGTTGGCTATCCCAGGAAGTAAGATTGGATGGCCATCCTGTGAATGCCTTTTAATGACAATTTTTATGGAGCTGGCTGGCTATAGCCAAATAGCTATTTGTCTTACGTTAAGACAAATAGCTATTTGCCTTACGTTAAGAAGGGAGAGCTCTCAATGGAGTAGAAAGCTGCAAAATGAGTTAATAAAGATAGAGGGTCTTCTAGAAATAGCAGCCATATCTCCCTCATATCATAGTCCAACGACTTACAAAAAAGGGCACATTAAATAGTGTAAATCATGTGATACATTGAGGGAATAATGGACAGGATGGTCATAACTGGAATACTGTGGCTAATGAATTGTTTTAACAACCAAACACAGCGCAGCATTGTGCGACGAGATATATGGAAGTGATATCTCGGGCATGTTTTTTTTTGTTTTACTACTTTCAGCCATTGGGTTGTATGCATTCAGGGCAAGCCCCTTCAAGTTTCTAATCGATCTTATTCAGCGCTCAGCGATATTAGACAATACTAACTATCGATCTTTATTAAAGTCACAACTACGTTTTTCGATAACGAGATGCAAATTGATAAACTGCTTTAAAACTGGGATACCCACACTGACAGAAATGAAATGCATGCACACAAAATACACAAACATGCATATATGTGTGTATTTATAATGTATATATATATATATATATATATATATAT
>NC_068982.1:167930672-167931086 GCF_001194135.2 Octopus bimaculoides
ATTTATTTGTGTCTGTTTTTGTGTGTATGTATGTATGTATGTATGTATGTATGTGTGTGTCTGTGTGTCTGTAAGTGTGATATTAGACGACATGAACTTGGAAAGATTCGTTTAAAGACATGTAGTGTTAAAAAACACAGTATACTTCATAAATAGTTGAAATGAAATCGCTGTGAAGGTGCTTGAGAGCTGCGAATACTTGTATTTCGCAGTATAATTTGCTGCTTATCAATACCGCACATTCACCTCGCCACTGAACAAAGTTAAATCATTAGTCTGAAGCATATATGCATTATGTAAAACTGTTTGCTGATTATCAATTGCGTCGCAGAAGTATAATAAATTATACACATACACATACATAAAAATCTCAGTACGTATACATATATATGTATATATATGTATGTATGTATA
>NC_068982.1:167931692-167934998 GCF_001194135.2 Octopus bimaculoides
ATATATATATATATATATATGGATACAAGCATATATATCATACATACATATGTACGTAGGTACATACACTGGCAAACTCATGTCGTCAATGATTCCGACAAGTTTTATATTACAGAGAATGGCGCATCAAAACAATGAGAGAAACCATTCATAAATATCAAAAGAGTAAATATATGTTCATACACAGTATTGCAGCATGTGAACAATGAGTTATAGTTGTAACGTCTTTATTGAAATTATTATAGACCACTTAATGCATACATGCATATATACATGCATACATATATATAAATACATATATATTTGAAATCAAATATATAAAAAGTAATATTAGACTGTTTCCTTCCGTTTGAAACTATTTTCTCTTAAACGACCGGCAACGTGTTTTTATATTAAGTTGAATGTCGTCTGTTACTGTTTATTTCATCACCTGATAGCTCATTTAAACTGTGTTTTATTCTCCATTTCTCACTCACTTCATCTTTTGTCATTATCGCAAGTTATATCACCAATTTATCTGCACGTGATTGTATGCACACGTGTATGTGTGTGTGTATTTTTATGTATCTGTGTATGAACTTCTATGACAGTTTTTTTTTTTTGCTGGGTGTGTGTAAGTTACTTAAAATTTTTTTCGAGAAAATCCTGCAGTATTAATTACATTAAAATACCTGCTGTTTTAACTCATAGACCTCAAGCAGACCTGGATTAGAGAGTGCATGTCTTTCATGTGGTCGCAAATGGTAACGAAATCTTGCTGAATGATTCGTCGAACGATTAATCTATTTATTAGTTAATTTTTTAATGTTAACGGATTTACTACTACTAATAAAAGAATTGTAATATAATCAGTCCATATGTTTATTATGGGAATAAAGAATCTTCGGAGACACAAATATAAAATATACATATATGTCTGTGTGTGTATGTATGTGAGTGTGTGCGTGTGAGTGTGTGTGTGTGTGTGTGTGTGTGTGTGTGTGTGTGTGTGTGTGTACACATATTCACATAAAAATGTTTCCCTGTGTGTATATGTATGCGTGTGTTGAATGCATATTTCATATATATTTCTTTAGTTAATAAGGCAAATTGCTAAGGTGGAACTTAGTGGATTGAATCAATTCTAATACATACCTGTTCTATCGTGTTGATATTAGAAGAATAAAATTGGAAGGCAATCACCAAGGCAGGAATAGCAATAAAGACCATAAAAGGAACAGACTAAATATCATAAGACTGCCTTCAAAATTGCTGCCTAATTAATGAAATTCAATGATATTGAAATCCAGAGCATAAAAGGATCCGCTAGCTCAAGTCATTAGATACTAAACGAGGTTAGCCCATTGATCTTCCGATTCTCCTATTAAATGCATTCATAATTATAATATATACCAGGGAAATGGTAATGCAGGTTGGGAATGGCAGGGACTGTACAGTCGTTTATACCCGCCCCAATACTCAATTGCTATTGTATTGAACTCAAATGTCGAAGTGGTATTTCACCTCGGTAATGTTGAAACAGAAAATATAAATTGCGTAGCTAAATACTTCAAAATACTTGTTTCTTTCCATTCATCGATTCTAGAACCATAATAATGGTCTCTAACATTGATACAAGACCCACACGCTTTTGTGGGTTTGTGCAGTTGATTAAGAGGAATTCAGTACTTCAGTGGTACTTAGCTTATAAACTCCAGAAAGATGATTTAAACTAAGGACATAAAGAGATGTAACTAAACACAGTGAAGAATGTTGTCCAGCACTTCGCTATAACTGGCGTTCACCATCTTCGGTAGTAATGATATTACTAGTGATGTATTAAGGAAGAATAGTGTTTATGTAACTATTGGTAGAGAGCCAGACTTTAAGTGTCAAGTGTGTGGAGCAACTGATATAACAATGGCATTCATTTGATCGACTCAATTCGATAATACAAATGTTGATTTTGTTTTTAAAATACAAGTGGCCCTCGTTCTATTCTACACCTTGTTGTATGCTTTCATCTTTTCAGCTGATACCTTCACTTTAACTATTTTCAATATCAGCGATAATAGTTGTTGAAGATTTCAAAAATCCTGAATGAATGACATTTTTCTTTCTACTATCCTGACACTTGAGACTGACATTTATTCTTTCATCAAGATGGATGGACGAGGAATTAATATTTGAAGTGAAGGAAAATGTGTTTGATCTTATTTGAACAAGGATTAGCCATGAGTTGTAAATTCGTTTAATGTTTCTCAACTGGATTTGTATTTCAAGCCTTTTGACTGAACTACATTCATCGCCACATCAGTTCTAGCATTAGTAGAGAGGGCTTTTATTAGAAAGAAAGGTAAATAAGGAAGGCGGAGAGAGTGATAGCGTGATATATAGGGACCTAGAGAGAGAGAAACAAAAAGAAAGATACAAATAGAGGATGAGAGAAAGAAAGGTACGGGGGGGGGGCTGAAAGGAATTGAAAGAAAGACAGAAATAAAGATATATCAGGAAACTTTTGTGCATTATTTTGGTTGACCAGGATTTCCTGTCGAGCAGTTCTCAACCGAGTACTAAGAATTTACACAGGCAAAGCACACACGCTGTCACACACAGATGCATGTATGCAGCTATCGCCCACAAGCACACACATACGCAGGCAATACAGCATTTTTTCTTTTATAATTACTACTTTCTCTTTTTCCTTACACACACACACACACACACACACACACACACACACACACACACACACACACACACACACACACACACACATACAAGTAGGCGTCTTTTCGTCTGTATCTCTCTCCCTTTCTCTCGCTATGTCTCTGTCTTTCTCTCTATGCGCATGCGTGTATGCATGTATATTTAATGAAAGAAATATATCCTCCGTCGATTTTGACGAAGTGTATTCCATTATCTGATCAATGAATGTCCCAGTCTATGAGGTTGCAGAATACATTTACAGAGGCTAGATATTTTAATTAGATGCACAATTAAAATCCGATGGACTTTGATATGTATGTATGTATGTATGTATGTATGTATGTATGTATGTATGTATGTATGCATGCATGTATGTATGTATATATGTATATAAGGAATCAAGAGCAGGGCTCATTAGCCACCAACGGAGCCGCAAGTGCAAAATATAAGTTAATCCTAGAGCGCACAATGTTCCTGAAGGTCGGCAATGGTCTTTCTCGGTCACGAGTGGACGGCCATCATCATGTATATATGTATATATATATATATACATATGTACACACACACACACACACACACACACACACACACACACACACACACACACACACACACACA
>NC_068982.1:167935196-167938852 GCF_001194135.2 Octopus bimaculoides
ATATATATATATATATATATATATATATATATATATATATATATACAGAGAGATAGAGAGAGAAATGATAGAAAATGGAATGAACGACATTCTTTACTTAAGATCACTATAATTAATAAGACGTATTGTCATTTTCATGCATCAAAGTTGTATAGTGCGTAGGATGTTGGGAAGAACTTATTTAAACATTCACTTGAGAAGGTGCCTTTTACTCCTTGGATGGACGGCAATGATTACGAAACATTTCACCAATGCACTACGAATACAAAAATGTATCGAAACAATCGTAGTGATTTTAAATAAATAATGTCGTACATTCCATTTTCTATCATTTATTTATATAAATTCAACGGATACAATGGAATTCCTGATGTATTTGAACAAGGATTAGCAATGAGTTGTAAATTCGTTTAATGTTTCTCAACTGGATTTGTATTTCAAGACTTTTGACTGAACTACATTCATCACCTCATCAGTCCTAGCATTAATAGAGATGGCTTTTATTAGAAAGAAAAGAAAGTTGATAATGAGGTAATTAAGAGTATTTCCACTGAATGATGACACCAGGTAGCCAATTACTCTGGACGAGCTTTGCATAGCATACTATAAGGTTTTATTCGAATCATATCTTATTTAACTATACCCACACACGCGCGAGCGCATATTTGTGTGTGTGTGTGTGTGTGTGTGTGTGTGCGTGTGCGTGTGTGCGTGCGTGTGCGTGCGTGTGCGCGTGTATGCGCGCGCGCGTTAATAAAAACTACAGAAAAGGCAGTTGGTATTTAAAACTTTATAAAGCATACTCGTGTTTCAGTGATCAACTGACAAGATTACACAATCGTTTGGAAAAGATCGCTCACTGTTATCCTAAACCGCGTCAGAGTTTATGGCAAATTTACAAAGACTAGTTCTAAATTTATCCAATATATATCACTATTATGTAAATTAACTACAACATGAGTGGGGTAACTGGCAGAATCCAGAGTGGGAGGGTACTAAATAGAGGGAGGAAGAAATATCGATGGGAGGAGAGTGGTGAAAGCTACGATCTCTCTTACATAGGCAAATAAGAGATACACACTCATATCTTGTTACAACCGTTCACATATACACAAAATGGAGAGAAGTAAAAGAGATAAACCTGGAGCAACGTATACTCAAATGCGAGGACAACTACAGCAACGATAATGCTAGCCACAACGAAAGCAATAGCAAAATATAAATACAAGAATATCAACTACAGTACGAAAAGTCACTATCATATATCAGCGGCGAAGACAGTTTGGGTCACTTCCGTTGAGAGATTTATCATATCGATTTCAAATATACGCTCTCATGCAAACAAAGCAGGTGTTTTATTGAGTAATATGCAGTGTACCGCTAACCTTGCACTCTTTCACACGTACGCGCCCACCACCTCCCGCTTACAATTATCTACTCCCACACGCGCGTAGGAGAATATTAGATTTGGGCATATGGCGTAGTGGTTAAGAGTGCAGGCTATTAACCCCAAGATTCCGAGTTCGATTCCAGGCAGTGACCTGAATAATAATAATAAAAATAATAACATGGAAAGATAACTTAGGAATGAGAACCCAGGTGCGAAATTTCCCCAAGACACCTGATGAAGGCTGGAGGGTATATCACGCGAAACGTTGTGTTAACGACAAACAAGATGAGGACAAATGTCCGTCAAATGTAAATAATGTACCTCAATTTACTGTGATCCCATAAAATTTTATATGGATCCCGGTTGAGAACCCCTGCTGTATAGTATATATAAACTGACATATGTCCGTAACAGGCGCGGAATCAGAGGACCTCAGGGTCACATCGAACTCATCAGTCCCAGACCTCTTATACTAATGTTACTTCTGGAAATAAATTATTGCTCTCGTTAAACGTATGATGGAATTATCATGCTGAGTTATATCCGAAAACTTTCTACCCATAATAACTGCGTTATTGAGTAATATAGGTGAAATGTATAGCAATTCTTCATCGCGAACTAAATGAATAAGGTATTGTTATTACTGTTATGGTTTTCGAACCAGAGCATTGTCTCTTCAGTACAATCCCAGATCCTCAACTCACCTCTTCTTTAACATTAGGAATTAGTCTATCTAAAATATTCGTACTAACACTGTCGATAACTGATTTCGAGTGGAAATGAGCCTGTTGAAAGGAGGCTAAAAGAGACTCATGTTTTATGGTCTTTAAGGAAGAAGCAGGGGATTTTGTGGTCTAAAACCTTAGTCCTGTCTTCCATTTGGCGGTTGAGTGCGCCTGTGTGCATGTGTGTACCTCTGTGCATATGTATGTGAGAGAGAGAGAGAGAGAGAGAAATAAAAAATATAGGTGCACTGAAATTATATATTCTTCGTTTATTTATATATCGATATGAAAGGCTTCCAAATTCTCCAAAGGAGATGTAATCAGAAAACTGCTTAAATCATTTTGTTTCTTATCTAATGTGCAAGAAAAGTCTAGTAAATTAACACTAAAAACAGTTCATAAAATGAAAGATTGAAGCAATAGTTCATTGCATTTCCTACGGAAAATTGAAAGACCTCTACCTTTATATAAATTGAGATAATAAGCTAACAAAAATTATTCACTCACACATACACACACACACACACACAGATATGTATGAATGTATATATGTATGTCATCGTTCAGTATTACTTCAAGATTTCTTGCCAATACAGAAAGAGCAGGTTTCTAATCTAGATACGTCCTTACGTGCAATCCTGCGTAGATCCATAAGGACTTATGCTCTTGTTTCTACAACATCGGAAAGTTGAACTATGAACTTTTATGCTTCTTATTTTGTCTTCTTTCTCTCCATTTCCTTATTCTTTTACTCCCTTCCACTATATCGTCATCTCATTAATACATACCATTCTCATTTTCCCTATTTATCTCTGATGACAGAATATCCCATACTCGGGGACATCCCAGAAACAGCTGCAAGACTGAATTTTTTCCAATAATAATATTGTATACGACTTGAGATGTTTACCTTGCCTTAATGTTTGTTGTCCTCTTTAACAATTATACATATGTATGTATGTATGTATGTATGTATGTATGTATGTATGTATGTATGTATGTATGTATATGTGTGAGTGTGTGTATGGAGGAGGCAACGCTCAAGCAGAGGGTTAGTTTTTGACTTTACCCAAAGGATTGACTCCTATATCAAATAATGATTGCACTGTTATAACATGCATATAACTTACAACATATACATTATCTTATTATCTCTGTACACGCAGGCATGTATATGTACCTATATAAGCACATGTGTTTGTGCCTGTGTGTGAGCGCGCGTGTATATGTGCGTGTGCGCGCTCACATATGCGTGTGTGCGTATGGGTGTGTGTATACTGGATAATCACGTTTATAGCACTCTTCTCCATTTTGTTAACGTACGACTAAACAACATCATTAAAATGAGCTATTTCTTGACTATGGTATTGTTATTTATGCAGTATGTTTATTATGTCATATGTTCTTCGCATTTGTTTTTCATCTGCTACATATTATTGTCTGGATCAATGAGACAAAAACATATCAGATATATAAATATTCAAAGTAAACATTTTTTTCTAAAGTTCGTGATAATAACAATTGAATTCCGTGATACATAG
>NC_068982.1:167941427-167942637 GCF_001194135.2 Octopus bimaculoides
TATATATATATATATATGTATAGCATGGAATCTTTAAAAGTACTGTGAATAAGTTTGAGACGTCGTGTTATAGCATAGGAATCAGACGTCAGGTTTGCTCATACTATACTTCAAATGCGCAAAAATGTCGATGAAATCATTCTCTCTGTTGATCGCTTATCGCATCGATATTGACAAGACAAAAAAGTATGGATGAGCATGCAGGAAGCAAATTACAACGAAGTCGGACAACGTGTTTTTCTTTATAGGCATCAAACTGATTTCAGCTCTAACTTTATACATAGGGGAATTAATACTCTTCACAAAGCATTTAAAAACAGACCACTTTTTTCTTGTGCATTAAAGGCTTGTACAAATTAAACATATCTTTTAAAGGCATCCTGATATGTACTTCATAAAAAAGTCCGTCTTTTATCTCTGTCACATTCACACTGGGAGTACTGTTTTTAGAAATAAACTTGAAATGGTGCTACCCATTGTGTTAAAAAATATTTCATTAAACCAAATTTAGACGAGGCACAAATATCTCCTTCCTGAAATATCTGACCAAATCCAATGCATGCAAAGACATCTGCTCCATCACTCAGAGTAGAGCATATAAGAAAGACTAAAAGACTGGCTTACAATATCGAGGGTGGGATGAGAAAACAGCCCAAGCTAGGTTCTTCATAACAGTACTGACACGAAACTGAACATTAATTACATTGATCTAACAATTTGGTAAGACTTGCTAATGTCAGAACGACACCTTTTATGTTGAATAAATTATAAAAAGTGTCGGGCTTATTGCTTCAAATATTGCATGTATTGTCTTTGTACACCCTTCAACCACTTTTCACTAAACAGCCAAATACTGTATCTACAAAAATGTTGTTATTATTATTATTATTATTATTTTATGTTTGACTTTTGTTTTGCATTTGTACAAGTTGGATCCAAGTCTCACCCAGAGACCTCAAGAGACAACAAGTTAGAAGTTCATGTAGGTGTTATGCCTAGGGTACCATATATTTGGATTTGTACAGTTTTGTTCAAGTGAATGTTTAAGAAACCATAAGAAAATTATGTTTGCTTTAAAATTTGAGATCACATAGACAGTATTTTACGTAGGATATGGGCAGTTCCCATGAGCACTATCTTTTGGACTTCAGCCATTTTGGGGTTTCCTGGTATCTGAGCTAGGTAGTAATCAGCCCGTTTCGCTGTCATT
>NC_068982.1:167946438-167954095 GCF_001194135.2 Octopus bimaculoides
TTACACCATTTCCAGAGATTAGCTCAGTTAATATTGATGTCTCCCTTCGCAATGATTCAATCGCAGTTTGAATTCTACTTCTCCGGTTTGATTTTCTTTCCGAATTTGGTATTGTTGGCTTTTTGGGTGTTAAAAAGCGTCTTTCGATTACCTTAGCAACAGAGTAAATAATTTCATTTAACTTATTAAGATCGGGTTTTAGTTATTGTATGATTTCTTGTGTAACGCAGTTGTCAATTTTTATTTGTGTTTTATGTTGGTGTGCATTTGAGAGTTTATGGAGTGGTTCCCTATCATTCATATTTGTATGCCCTACAACTGCAAGCTCATTCAGAACTTCCTGCTTCGTTTCAAAGATAGATTTTCTGTGTTCAGCAAATATGTGGTCTTCAAATTCTGTTTCGACGTCATTTTCTTGGCTGTTTTTTCTAGGGTCATTATATTTTCCTTTTTCTTCAGGCTCTTGAGTGGTTTCAGCAGATGGTCGCCTTTCAGTCAATGCTTGTGGTCCAACATTCCTCTCCTCTGCTTTGTTATTTCTTTCCTGACTTATATTTAGGTCATTTTCTACCACTTTTTTAATAGAGGTTAATTCTGCATCTGTTAGTCTGATATTTCTGAAGATATCTCTTTTAACATTTGCTAATCTGTTTTCATCTAGGTTTGGTCTGCTAGCTGGATTCCGGCTCCTCCAAATTCTGTAGGAGTTTGCGGTGTATTTCTCTTGGGTTGGCCTACTTAATGTAAAGTAATAAGCGTATATTACTTCTTTATATTCTTCACGGTTCCATTTAGTTCTTTTACAATTTTGATTTTGTGGTCGTGAACTTTGGGGGCTTATTTGGGACAAATTCCGTTTAAGTGACCTTCCAGGTTCGTATTCAGGGAAGATATTCTTCCATTTGAAAATGTTTCGCCGTCAAGTGCGCTTCCAAAATAACCATTGGACAAGCGATTCGGTGTACTGTTTGAAATTTTCTTTTCTTTTTAAGTAAAGTTAAATTATGATTAAATTTTCATTTTTTAAAAATATTTTTATTTATTTTCTATATATATATTTATTTATTTTTTTAACCATCAATCTTTATACAGGGGCCGTATTTATCATCATTACCAGCAGCAGCAGCACCACCACCACGAGTAGTTGTAGTAGCAGCAGCAGCAGTAGCAACAGTAGCAACAGCAGTAGCAGTAGTAGTAGCAGTAGTACTAGTGGCAGCCGCAGCGGTGGTAGCAGCAGCAGTAGTAGTAGCAACAGCAGCAGTGGTAATAATAGTAGTAGTAGTGACAGCAGCAGCAGTGGTAGCAGCAGCAGTGGCAGCAGCAGCAGTAGTAGCAGCAAACGCCAATGAAAGAGAGAGCGCATGCGTGCGAAGCGACTTCGGTCTCAAAAACAAAGCAGACGATAGTTCTATTTTTCCCGAAAAAAGTGACAAAAAGGACAACGGAGCCAATTTTTTCAAGAAGGATCACTCAGAAGGTCTTTTGAAAAGCAAAGGCTCTGTTTCTAACAACATCATTTGAAGTGAAAACATTAGTTTCGAGAATGTAAGTGGTGAAAGCCATTCCGTGGGCGATGCAGCGGATGAATTAATTACATATAAGAACAACAGCAAGGAGAAAAAGAAGAAGAAGAAGAAGAAGAAGAAGAAGAAGAAGAAGAAGAAGAAGAAGAAGAAGAAGAAGGAGAACAACGACAACAACAACAACAACAACAACATCAACAACAACAACATCAACAACAGGAGCAGCAACAACAACAACGGCAGCAACAAAAGCAACAATAGCAACACCAACAATGACAAAGACAATGAAAGAGCTAAGACGCAAACCGCTACAACGGCGTGGAACAGCCTTTCAAAGCTTTCTTTCGCTGGATTAGCTAAATCATCTCCCCAGAAAATACGATTCTCAGAAGAAGAACTGAAATATGCTTGACAGATAGTTGAGAGAGATGGACAAGCTTCAAAGTTGAATACCTTACCTGAGAGAATCCAAGCTACGATACGTCGCGCAGTGACGTACCGCACAATCGGGTTAATGTCAAGGAGGGTGGAAGATCCAGAGAGGCTCATATACAACAAGGTTTAGGTTCCATCTGAAATCAAAAGGAATATATACAGAGAGGAAAGGGCTAAGGAATAGTGGACGTTCGATTCCACACCGAGGAAGAGGTCAAACATCACTCTTTGATTCCTCTCAAAAGCGAGAAGCTGTTGCTAGTCCCTTACTACTGAGGTCAGAGACGGGCAAGAATTATAATTCAGCAGGTGCTGCCAGAAATAGTTATTCTTTGGCTCATTGCGGTAGTAATGATAGACATCGAGGAAAACTCGAAAATCTTTGAAGCCTATCAAAGGAAAACTGGTCTGGAATGACCGCAGAACTCCTCATTCAAACAACACAAAACAATATGGATGTCATCCCTGACCAGATCCTTCCTCTTTGAGGCAACATAATTCCCATCAAGGTTGATGGAAGAAAAGCAAAGTGCCACCTTTGCTTTTCGCCTAAGCATTTAAAAGTCGACTGTCCCAAATAAAATGAAAAAGAGAGACGGGCACCTCTCCTCTCTACACCAACAACGGCCACCAGAACTCCAAAGACAGCAACAGCAGCACCCTCACCATCAGCAGATTCAGCCGTAGTACCACCAATACCAACAACCATATCGACAACGAGTTCACTGAAACACTTATCAGCGCCCGAAAATGTTCCGCTTCCCGATGCAGAGGGTGTGGACATCACAGCTGTAGTGACAGACTGCAATGAAGATTGGCAGTTAAAAAAAATAGAAAAAATACGTAAAAGAGGTAGAAAGAAAAATAAACATATGGACAACAAAACAACAATCCTCATCCACACAAGAAGTGGAAATGAAAAAAATCCAAACAACAAAACAAACACGCCCGAAACGAACACAGCATCGACACCTGAAACACAAGCCTGAAACACCTGAAACACAAGCCATTCCACACACGCAGTCACAACAATAATCACAACCACCACCACCACCACCACCACCACTCGAATCACTACTACACAAACTGGAAGCTTTGAGAGGCATCCTGCGTGACCTAAGACGTGGGAAATGCGTCTCGGCATATACCAAGAATGTCACTACAGTAGTGTCGGATCATAAACACATAGAAATTATCGGCACCATTTTCAGGGACTACGAGGTGGTTTCAGGAGCGACAATTAACCAGGAAAAGAATCAGTGGGTTTGCGGCTCGACACCTGGAGAAGCAAGTCTATACCGTCCAACTGTGTCGTTGGGCGCTGGAAGGTCGGACCGGTTAAATTACTCGGGGTCTGGTTCGGTCTGGACCTCCAGATGGACAACAACTGGACTCGACATGGGCCGAGAAAAAAAACTAACCTTGACAGGTCGAGAAGAGGTAGCTAAAGCGTATATCGCGTCCGTCATCTATTATCGCTTGACCGTCGTGCCTTGTCCTGGCCACCATCTGATGAAGCTGGAGCGTGTACTCTTCCGTTTCTTGTGAATGGTCAGGTGGTCTATCTGCAGTCAGCACTCGCTGCGTGGTGGACTGAGCATGCCGTGGTTGATGATGCGCAGACATGCGCTGAGGCTACGGCATCTCCAGTTCTTCCTTGACAGTGAACAGGTGAGCACAACATCATAACCACTAGACCTCGATTCTTTACACTCACAAACGCAAACACATACAAACATACACACGCATATACACATAATGTTGTTTATCTTGTTTCAAAGTATATATTGATTCTGTAGACTGCATAGCAGATGATGCTCAATCTGTCAACATTTGGTGATCAAGTCTACTGAGTGAATAGCAATCGACTGTAATTTGACAGCAGCGCCAGTCGATATCACTCCTAAACATTGGATATATCTGATGATATTTTACAGGCCACGGATACGAAGGGCTAATTAGCTAAAATCAACATTTTGTATTTATTTACCCAATCAATATATACAGATTGTAACCATTATGTCAATGTCTATAAACTCCCATAAATTCCGGCTCCATGGTCAGCATCACTTGCTTAAGTCTATCCAGCCAACATGTATTAAGTTGTCTTCATCAGAATTTATCTGGAGAGTAAACACACGCAAACTATGCAGATTAGGCTGTGTATCAGACTAATATATTTTTGCTGTGTAAACATTTGTGTGTATGCGTGTGTGTGTGTGTGTGTGTGTGTGTGTGTGTGTGTGTGTGTGTGTGTGTGTGTGTGTGTGTGTGTGTGTGTGTGTGTATGCTTGTATATATGTCTATATTCATCCGTTACTGTTTATATCTATAGCTCATATCCCGATAGTACATAAAACAAAGACATAAGAAAACACTGCATTGTCTTCGATGTCTTCATTATTTCGATAAGAGATTAAATACACTCCGATTATTAATATGATAACGTTGAAGTTCCCACTTGACCGATGTTTCGATGAGACGGATATTAATACAGCTCTGAATCTCTTTCTCATAACACTCTTCTTCATTAATTTTCTCTTTCTTTCTTGTTTATTCGTCGATTCTTCTACTCCAATTTGCGCTTTCTCTCTACTTTATTTTCTCTAGTTTTCTTTGCATTCTTTTCTCATTCTCAATTTTTATTTATTGTGTTTGTTTGTTTTTTTTTTGTTTTATATATTTCCTTGTTTCGCTTCTTTTACATTTTTTAAATCTTTCAGTGGATAGCTAGTCGCTTCTTTATAATCATCTGAAACTCATCAAAGACTTTCACTCCAAAATTATTATTATCATTATCATTATTATTATTATTATTATTATTATTATTATTATTATTATTATTATTATTATTATCATTATTATTAAAAATAGCTATATATGCGCATGCACATATAGAGAAACACACACTAAGACATAGATGCTGACAATATGCTGACATACACACGAAAGCATTTCTCGCTCCTCCCTAATCTCCAACTCCAGCACCGAAGCATAAAAAAACAATTTTTAATATGAGAATAATGCTAGTGTAGCATTAACAGTAGTTACAGCAGAGAAGACAATGAGTCGACAACGATGACGACTGCGATCAGCACGACAACGTCTACGACGACAGACAATGATTTCTACATCAAGCCATCGTCAGAACAATAACTGCAAAACATTTATGGTTGTTATTATTGATGAACAAGACAGTGACTTTTAAACAAAAATCAATTTCCAATGTTAGAAAGTCACATGAAACCGCACCATCACTCTTATAGCCGTTACCACCACCATCACCATCAACACTAACCGTTTGATATTTACGAAGTATTTTATATGTGAGTTATAACTATGTGTTAGTGAGCGAAGTGATGGCAGAAAATATGGTATATTTTTTTGCAAATTTCGCTGCATGGCTTAAATAGTGCCTGGGGTTACTTCTCAAATTCTTCAGCCAAGCTCATACCAATATCTAATATAAACAAAAATAAATAATTCGATGTATCTCGTATTATTCCCCAATAGCAAATTTTACTCAATGTTTAGACTCAACGCTGTTGTAGTAAATAGTTACTAATCCTCTAAGGTGTTAAGGAGTGGATGTAAAACAGAGAAGCTCATGATTGCAAAGCGGATCTTTCAGCTATAATATATACAGGCACATACCGTTATATGTTTGTAGACGAAACACAGACTAGAATGATAGGAATTTAGGCATATAGATATGTGTGTATATGTGTATATGCATACATGTATATATGTATATGTGTATGTGCATATATATATATATATATATATATGCACGTATGTTTATGTGCCTACATATACATATTTATTTCTCTATTCTAAGTATTCATTTGTATTGAATTCTTGTTATGCCCTTTTAAAAAACTGTATTACGCTGTAGACCCAACACATGCTTTTATATAGCTATGTTTGTGCATGCTCTCTTGTCAAATAAATCCTTCTTGTAATAAGTTTCTTTTTCTATTTATGAATGAATCCTGGTGGAAAGTAGAATGAAAAGATTAATATAATTAGATTTATCATAGGCGGAGAGCTGGCAGAATCGTTGGATTGCTGAAAAGATACGTAACAGCTCTGATGGCTCTTTACATTCTCAAATTGAGTCTTGCCGATGTTAACACTGTCTTTCATCTCACCAGAGTACAAGGATCGATAGTGTTGACTTACACCCTCTTCTTAAAGTAGCTAGCCTTGTGTCTAAATTAGCAAGTAATACTGTTTTCATAGTAATTAACTCCGTCATCACCAGCGACAGCAGAGACAAATAGTTTAAGATGATAACGCGTTAAAAAACACTGACTCGTTCTTGCAACCAAAACTGGAAACTGGCAAAACTGATCAACGCTGGTATTTAATGCGACACGATTTATAACACTCCTAGCACTAAATACACACACGCACACAAACACACACACACACACACACGCACGCTCACACACACACACACACACACACACACATACACACACACGCACTCATACACACAGACACACACACATAAACACGTAAAAATAAAAGTTCATCCAAATGTTCTTAATTTGCTGGGTCCGTAGGAAGGGACATTATTCATGACTCTCACGGACAATCCAAGATCAGTGAGATTTAGGCCGCTAATATTCCATTTTAATTGATGCAATTCGATAGCCGCAGGAATGACATAAGTAAGATGATTCCAGGAAAATGTTATCTCTGAACAGGGAAAGAAAGTTATTGTATGTGAGTGAGTAAAGGAAGCAGAGCAATCGCCGACATTCTGAACCTATGGACCGAGTTTCCTTCCTGTTTTTAAACGTTTACTTATTTCAACTATCCCATTGGAAATGGTATAAGCGAAAATGCTCAAACTGTTTAAGTCAATTGGGGTGATCACGATTCGATAGACTCCTGCTGATCTTTAATAATCACACAATAGATATTTTATTCCCAAGAGATAGATACATATCTGATCTATAAAGTAACTGGTCATTATACCACAATATCTATTTCAATACTCTAAAAGTTCATACACACACACATACACGTATGTATGTATGAATATATATATATATATATATATATATTAGTTATAGAATAAAAGCGTTAGGTTAACGATTCAACATACCACACACCCTCAATGATCATATATAAGAAATACAACATAATCCACCAAACATAAGGAATAACGTAAGAAAAATAAAATAAATAAAAGAATAAGAAATATATAAGAAGTAAGATGCAAGATATAGAACGTATAATATAAAAATTTATACACAAATACTTAGAGTTAGAATATAAAGTTCTATACTTCCCTCGGGTATATTTTATAATTTAAAACAGCAGACATGAATAGGTAAGTCCGTATCAGTTTAGTATACACAAGAGATCACAAAAACACAGGTCAAAGGTGAATACAGGCACCCAGCAGGTATCAGCATGTTTATATGAATTTACCAATAATGGTTTTAACACACCGATCTACTTGGTGAAATTACTAATTATTAATTAATTACTAATTTTTACCCTATGTCTGTATGAATTTATTTGCTCCCTGATGGTAAGCTGCAGTTTCTGCGGAATTACTCGTAGCGCACGTGGGTAATTAAGGAATGATACGATTATCTCGCTCGTCTATATAAATACGGAAATGCTGTTTTTAGATATATATATATATATATATATATATATATATATATATATATATA
>NC_068982.1:167954626-167961656 GCF_001194135.2 Octopus bimaculoides
TCTCTCTCTCTCTCTCTCTCTCTCTCTCTCTCTCTCTCTATATATATATATATATATATATATATATACGCACATACATTTCTATGTATTTACTTACAGACACACACACTCATACACACACGTATGCACACATGCATACTGAGAAAGCTAAGGTTGCACACCAGTAAATTCCTCCATGATTATGTTCTCAAACCAATTTATTTTTTACTTTTCCATATACGCGTGTGAGTATTTGTGAGTGTATGTGTTCATGCGTGTATACGTCATATTTTGTCTGAGAGTCGAATATAATATTGCACAAACTAATCCTCGTTCATTAGATTGTAGCCGTCTCTGTTTGCTTGACCGTTTGATGAGTATCTCTACCGATCAGCAGTTTGCTTTTATCAGAATATATTATAGCCCAGGGAAATACGTCTTTTCTACTATTCTTGTAGTATCTTGATACAAAGTGTGATATTTGTTCTGAGTACTTGAACGTGTAATTAAACCCAGAGGTTGTATGCATATGCATGTGTGTGTGTGTGTGTGTGTGTGTGTGTGTGTGTGTGTGTGTGTGTGTGTGTGTGTGTGTGTGTATGTGTGTGCATGTGAATAAGAAAGAGAAAGATGAAGAAAGAGATAAAGAGGAGAGAGACTGAGAGATATAGGGGAGAGAGGGGGAGAGAGAAAGGAAGGGAGAGGGATGAGAAGGAAAGAGAGGGGATAAGAGAGAGGGAAGAGAAGGAAAGAGAGGGGATAAGAGAGAGGGAGAGAGAAAGAGAGAGAATGTGTTTAAGTATGTTGGTTGGATGTGTTCTGTTGAATTTTAGCTTTTCTGTATATTTATGTAAACAACATGGGTTCCGTCAGAAAACTTGTCTCGGAAACATGTTTTATAATATCAATTTCTTAAGTTAATCTGGCAATAGTGTATTTTATTCTTGAGATTACGTGTATTTTTCAGCCTACATCAGTGACAAATGGTAACTGAGAGGTCACAACACTAAACAACTCTAGAAAGACATCAACATGCATTAACTGCTAAGATTTCCAAAATACAGTGACATTTCACTTTCTAAGTAACAGTTAATACAGAAAAAAGGTTTTTTCGTCAGAAGATCAGAACCTATATCGTTCTTTTAATTTGTGTTTATAATGTTTAATAGCACATTAATCTGCAGGGAAGCCTATATAGATTTTGTCATTTTGTCATCAAAGATGGAATCCTACAGAAAACAAATTTATAACTTTCAAATTTATCTGAACGTATCTAGTTATGCCAACAGGTCACACGAACACGATAAAAGTCACGTTGTCAAACCAAGTTGCTCAAACCAACTGGCTCTTAGAGAGAAAAACAGCTACGAAGATTGAATAATATCCAGTGAATCTGACCCAAATGAATCGAAGTAGGTAAACCACTTTATAAAATGTGCACGTCAAATCACTGCTTGCATGAGGAAATCTTGCTGAAAAACTGAGCCGAGATAGAATTGAGGAACTAATTTGTATAATCTCTTTCTCTAATATTCAATTTGTCTTTCTTCCACTCAAATGGATTCTGTAATCGTACTTATTTTCGACTTCAACGGAATCTAGATATATCTCCTTTGCATAGAATGAGAATCTATTGCAGTTAACGTCTCCGCAAAAAGAATGCAACACATTATTGAAATCACAGAAATCATTTGTTACATACCACTGCAATTAGTTAAACTTTACAATTTAATCGTATCTTGAGCTAAATCAACGGCTTAACAGTGGAAATACTACAGCGTCTGTTGTAGAAACATACACTATACTGTAAACCTGTCCACTGTTACCAAATCAACTCGGTCATTGACGCTGGGAATGTTTACTGGGCCGTCATAATATATATAGTACCATTTAAACATTAGAATGAAGCTTAAAGAAGAAGATAATAAAATTATCAATATATTGATTTTTAAATGATTCATAAAGGAAACTATTAAAATCTATGCTGTGTTCAATAAACATAAGTAAAGTTAATATCACAAATTATCTCTTAGTTATGTGAGTATAGCAGTGTGAGGGAGCCGAAAGTTAATTTTAACTATTTGACAATAATATAAAAAGAAAAAAAATATTTGACGTATATGCTTATAGAAACAAACTTCAGAACTACGAGAACGCTTTTATCTTTTACATTATATTTACTTTACGTCCTTAAGGTATAATTAACCACAATTATCTCTGAGAGATGTGTCGTCGAAATGCTTCAGAGAAACCGGAATATCTAGTAGTGTCATTGAAAATAATGACGTAGGGGGGATGAAGAGAGGGTGAGAGGGGGATGGGAGAGAGAAAGAGAAAGTGAGAAGTAGAGAGAACATAGAGAAGTAGGGGTAGAGAGAGAAAGAGAGAGAGAGAGAGAGAGAGAGAGAGAGAGAGAGAGAGAGAGAGAGAGAAGAGATAAAGATAAATAATGAACAGAATTAAAATGAAAGGAAAAGATTTGAGTACGTCATCGATAAATCTCTTCAAAATTAATTTTTCCTAGACGATTTCAACGAGAGAAAGAATTTAATTGTTAATTACACATTCGATATTTAATTAAGGAGTTTAACAGATTTTCAACACGTTAACAAGATTTCTATTTTAATTTTACATTTAACTATTTGAAGAGAGATGCAAGAAAATGGTTTCTTCTAAGCATTCCACATATACATGTATTGGCTCTCATAGGCATAGTCATAAGGTTTTCAACGTTCTCTCTCACAGCTATACCCATACACTTCTACCATACATACAGTCATACACTCTCCAAAGCAGATATTCATTTACAGTCTCACACATAAACACATGCGCTACATGCAAACGTTCCCAAATGCCACACAATATTTACCCTTTCACAAACGCACGCGCCATATTTAGAAATATATACAAGCACAGTATTACTTAAATTCGTTCAGACATAGGATACATAAAAATACATAATACATCAAAATTTAGTAAATTATAGATGCACACATAATTACGCAATAAGCTAGAATTAGAAGCTGAGTTATCGTCAATTCAGACACTATTTTCATAGTAGATTGTTGATACAATGATCTGTTTGACCAGGATTGATGTGGTCTAAACAATGACAACGACGTATGTAATGCTTAAAGATGCAGTACAACTCCATACACTGCAATTTTCTTTATGCATCCTGAAATATCAAATCATACAGATGGCTGTGTATGGAGAAAGTAAAGTTCTATTCTTTTATGTATGTTGCGTTGTATAGCGATTGCAGCTAATCATACACACCATTGAGTTTTCATATAATCTTGATTAATTTAAATTACAAGGTTGCTTCCCTTAGAATTAATCATTACGAGAGTGAAATATACCACCTCCATAGAAGGGAACTTTTAATATAGAAACATTTTTTGTATAATTACAATAGGTATGTTAGCTCACCCAGTTTACTACTTATAAAACGATGATGCCTTTGTCTTCCAAAATATGGTATTATTTGTGAATTTCAAGAGTAACATATTAGCTTATTTGGTGTAAGCCTAGCTTTCAGCAAATTCCGATTGGAAAATGCCTCCCAGAGTTGACGTAAAGAAACGACATATGATACAGTGTTGGATGCACATAAGTTAGTAACCAATGTGAGCCGAGGTTTCAAATTGTTGTATTCTAACGTTCAAACACAATGAAGAGATAAAAAGATTCGCATAACACTGACGACCTCTGGGCTTTCCGATGAAATTCTCTAAACATCAATATTTGATGCTTCCAATCCACAAAACGAATATTTCTTGACGCTTTTATTGATTTATACCTTCAATTTACATTCATAAGAGTTAGATATTAAAATAGAACATACACATATATATTCATATTTACGCACGCGTTAGAAAGAGCAAGTTTTCCTGTACAAAGTTACTATCGCCCAGTTGGCTGGTTTTGTCTTTAATAGTGTTTTTTTTTTTCAAGATTAACTGCAACTATGAACTTTGCAGGTTGTCCGAGATAGGGGATACCAATGGAATGGAAATTCACCTCCTACATATGTAAATTCAATTACGACTGAAAAACATACTTAGGAAGAACTAAATGAGATCTTACTTTGTATTAATCGATTTCAACTCAAATGAAGTTAGCATCCTTACGCGTCAGAATGTATTGTGAATATCTTTAATCACATTCGACTATTTCGCAAGATACAACAGAAACAAAATTTCGCGGAGGAACTGAGCAATTCAGGAAAGTGAATATGGAACAAAAATCAAATATTCTGATGAAGCACATTCTATTTTCTAAGAATCTCCTTGTAAACACGTTTATAGAGCGTGCTTATCGATGTAAACATTGGCAGAAACATATCTTTAGTTCATATAAGTGATATCTACCATTATATATATAATTTGAGCATTGATTTTCTTCTTACATTTCACTTCCACTGGATATATCTTTTTCCAAGCCTTTAAGCTTTTATTTTAATTCACATATCGCCCTATATTTCTCCGTTATAAGTTTTCTGCTTATTTCTTTCCTTTATACCTTCTCTTTCTATAGGTTACCTTTGACGTTATATCTTCTAACGGTTTTTTTTGAAAAACTTAATAACGTTCCGTTGATCAATATACATCCATCACATTCTGTTAAAATGCCTTATTGATGAGTTTGGTTTCTTTAATTCTTTCTTTCTCTCCCTGATGAGAAGATTACATTGTTTTACACTATTTTATTCCTTTGGAATAATCCCAATGTTGTTTTCGAAACATATGTCAGAAGTAAAAGAATCTGAATAGCACCTGCGTTTAACTCCATTTATATATATATATATATATACATATACATATAGGAGAAGGAGTGGCTGTGTGGTAGAAACTTTTCTAACAACGCTAAGAGTAAAAAATGTTTTATATGACACATTCTACGAATGCTCGAAGTTTGAAAGTGTTTAGTTACTAAAAATTAATTTCTCGATCTGCCGATGAAAGTGAAAAAATCCTAAATATGATCAAGAATTTTGATTTATGGTTTCTCTTCATGATCTCTCTTGAAATCTTGAAATTTCATATTACGTCATATTTCGAAGAAGGGACAATGAATTACTGTTGAAAATAAAAGAAGCCTGTAAAGCTCTTAATTATCCAAGATACCACCGAAAGAAACTGACTCAAATAGCTACATTTCTCTGTATCTGGTGTTGTTAAATGACATGCAGTGCTGTCCGAATGAATCCTTTGTCCAGAACAAGTATAAGAAATATTTCTAATATAACCTATAGTGCTAGCATGCCTAAACAATGGATATTAATGGCTTATTCCCATTAAACTTGCAGAAGATGCAAACATTAAGTATCTGACAAATCTATTTAAATCAAAATTAATGAGAAATGTAGCATATTTGAATAAGGTTAGTTTATAAATTTACAATTTTATCGATAATCAAAGAAACCCTTAAGTTACCAACCAAATGTTTAAATAATAACACTGTGCAACAAAATTTTCATTTTTATTTATTGTCTTTGGTCAATTTCCAATATTTCCTATTTGATTCTATCTAGAAATCAAAGGAAATTACTACTATTCCCTTCAAACATATTTTTTGTGACGTGGATATCAATGTTTTTAAACGAACCTATTTTCTATCAAATGTCAGACAGATTTCGAAATGATGGAATGCAAAGTGGACGTTGACGGAATTTGAACTCAGAACAGAATAGCGAACGAAATAGTGCTAAGCATGTTGTTCAGCATCCTAGCGATTCTACCAGCTTGTAGCATTTATAAAGTTAATAATCAAAATAATTTAGATCACAATCAAGTATATCATCGCAATCTAGATAATTAATTCTATATATTGGTATATATTTATAACACTCCAGAACATTTGCTAAAATGGAATTAACTTTGTCTTTTTATTTCCCTTGTTTCATTGTGGTTTATATTAACATATTCTCATCTCAGATATCATATGAAGTGGCATTGAAGTATCAAAAGTTGTGTAGATTATAATGTCAATGATTTGAACGTCACATATGCATACTCACATATTCACGCATGCACGCGCACACACTCACTCACATACATGCATGCACACACACGCACGCACGCACGCACGCACGTACCCACACATACGCTCATATATTTACATACACATAGGTATGAAGTACATATACATGCACAGATGAGAAAATACAAATATGCAATTATTTATAAATGCATTTAGACCTCCGTACGTATATGATGTACGTATGTATTCTGCTACAGAAAATTATTGAGAAATGAATATTTAATAAACATACATGCATACAAACATACATTTACATATGCTTATTTATATATCATAATGTAAGTGTCGTATTGCAAACATTATCTGATGTAGAATATGATACGTGCGATAAAGTGAATATATAGAAAAATTATATCAAAATTTCACTGTCAACATTCAGTTTCATCCTAAACTTTTTTACAACTCTTCACAATCATACACTCATGTATATACATGTATGTATCTGTGTGTATATACTCGAACTCGACTGACGAAAGAAAACTCCGAATGACCCATCCTTGTTTTGTCTTGTTACTTTTTCTACCATCTAACTGTCTGGATGTTTTGTTGTCCCTTTTTGTATCATCTGTCTGAATGTTTTGCGTCCTTGTCCCATTTTGTATTCTTTTTATATACATATAGCTGCGTAAGTTGTTACGATCAGGGAAATTCTTGGCTAAAAAAGGGGTGAACTTCTGAGCGCAACAACAGAATTGTACAATCAGTGAATTAACAATCAAAGATGAAATTATGTAACGAAATGTATAATATCCAACGAATTTCATGTCCATTTCTCGATTGTTCAAATTTATGTTGTAAACGGTTCGCATGCAGCTCTCTCTCGTATTTCGAACTATCCACGCAATGCCGTTGCTGTATTCTGAACTCCCCCGTTCGATTTTCCTTCTTCCCTTTTTAAGAAGGAATCAACGAGATTACCCGTCACGCTCGTTAACAGGAAGTAAACGAGATTACCTGTCTCGTTCCTTGCTCACTTCCTGTATACATATATATATATATATATATA
>NC_068982.1:167961840-167962685 GCF_001194135.2 Octopus bimaculoides
CATACATACATACATACATACATACATACATACATACATACATACGTCATTTCAACTCTGCCAAAAAAAAAAGGTCGTTATATATCTTTCATCACAAACGCTTATCTCTCCTCAACCAGATTCTGAAGCTTCATTCAGAAAACATTGTAAGTTCTCTTCCTTCATTATATTTTCTCGTTATTTGCACTGACTATAAATATACATAACAACGTACACTTTGGTCTCTTATATGTAAGTACAGATATATATATATATATGAATTTTGTACGACTCTATTTTTCTTTCATTCTTTCTGTCTTTCTTTCTAGCAGTCCCTTCAAACTTACTTCGTTCTTTCCACTCATTTTTCTTTCGCTCCCCCTCTCTCACATTTCCTGGCCTTCCCTTCATTCACACCTTCCCTCCTCTTTCACTTCAGTCTGTTCCTTCTCGTCTTTTTCTCGTCCCTCCCTATTTTTTCTATACCTCTGCCTCTACCTCTCTCCTCTCCTTCCACGTGACCGGTGTTCGATCAAGCGTGACGTTTCTTTCTTGGTTCGACTACCATTCGTGCAACATCTATATTCTTTCCCATGCCCGTCATCTCTTATGTCCCTGCCGTAAGGCTTTACCTCAACACACGCCAGCGTAATTTAATTCGTCCTTAGTCGAAAGACAGCTGTTGTTAATGTTCTGTTGTTTGCAATTGTATTTGTGTACCATTTCTCCGTTTTTTTTTCGTCCTTGTTTTCGTATACACTCGCTGCTTTCTTCCGAGGAATCTAGTGCTTAGATTTTCTTTGGGGCTGGCCAAATTGGAGCAGTCTCGAGTATAACCAGCCGAAAGTGCAAAGATAATCTGAAAC
>NC_068982.1:167962969-167964797 GCF_001194135.2 Octopus bimaculoides
TATATATATATATAAAGAGTATTAACCCATAAACCGGTCTACAGATGTTGATTTATGCTGGATAGTGGTGCTGAGTTCCCCTGTTCGAAAATATAGGGTCACAGACATTGTGTTCTTATATTTTTCGGACACGGGACCACAGCACACTCATCCAGCACAAAGCAACATCTGTGGACCGATTTCTGGGTTGTTGCTCTTACCAACACATAGAAGCCGCTCGGCTAGATCGCACTGGTGAGTTCCCGTTCGAAAATATATAATTTTCAAAGTAACACACAGTTACTGATCTAATAAATAGAAACACTACTACTTCTAAATCTCTCGAAGAGAGATATTCAGTAACAGTATTTTAAAGTAAGTACTATTTGCCAACATAATGTGGCAGTCCTGGATTGGACGTATGCATGTATACATACATGTATACACACACACACATACATATATACACTCAGACACACACAAACACAGACATATACCTGTGATTGTGCATGCAGTTTTTTTTACACTAACATTCGAAAGACTTACACACTTTTCTGGATGAATTCAACGATATTGTTATTAATATTTCAACTATAAATATGAAACTTTAGATGTTTACTGTTTATACGTTTCTTTACGGATTTATGATGAAGTACACTGCACCTATTACAATTTTGCGATTTATTTCAAAGACATTATCGGTCAATTTGAGCAGGACTATGTCTCCACTTTTTGCATAATGATAGACGTTTTTAAACTGAATTTGCAATACAAACATTTAATTTCAATAAACTATGCATACATACACACATACATATATACCGACAGACAGAAATATATGTGTGTGTGTGTGTGAGTGTGTGTTTGTGTGTGAGTGTGTGTTTGTGTGTGAGTGTGTGTATGTATATACATCATCATCCTATAACATCAATTTCCTATGCTGGCATGAGTTGCACGGTTTGACAAGAAAAAGGACAAAGGAAACACACACACACACACACACACACACACACACACACACACACACACACACACACACACACACATATATATATATATAAACACATGCACACACATACACATATCATTCAACAATTGTGGTGGAATAAGCCGATAAGCGAAAGTTGTCACCTCAAATTTTATGTACGTATATATGTATGCAAGTAAATATGCATGTATGCATGTAAATATGTATGTGTGTATGAATGTATGTAAGTAAATATGTATATATGTGTGTGTGTACCTATCTATCTGTCTGACACTCTATCTGTGTATGTATATGCGTGCATGTACGTGAGTGTATGTATGTGTATATGTGTATGTGTGTGCGTGTATGTGTACGTGTGTGCGCGCGTGTGTGTGTGCGTTTGTGTTTGAAGGCTAACAGAACAGAAATTGCAATAACGCAAATCTCCAATTTCACTTTCAGATTTGTCAGATGGCGGTGATTTAACAAAAGCATGCATTTATATAGATATAATTCAAATTCTGTTGAACAGTGACAAAATATTTGAAAGCAAATGCGTAATATGATTGGTTGGCGGAAATCAATAGAGCCAGGTTTGGCTATATAGACAAATAAAAACTAAAAACAAAAATGAAGGAAAAATACAGGCATATAAGGAATTAACGGTCGGAGGAAAAGCAAAAAGACTATATTCTTATAACAAATATACATGTGAAATTACACTTATACCAAATGATAATACACATAAATTACCTCAGGAGATATTATCTTCGTGATATTAAAATAACATGATTATATTGCAAAATATACATACATGCATAGCTATATATATATATATATATATATATATATATATATATATATATATATATATATATATAT
>NC_068982.1:167965112-167969196 GCF_001194135.2 Octopus bimaculoides
TATATGTATATATGTATATATAATATATGTGCAAATATTAATGCAATGCAACATCTGTTAGTGACTACTTTAGAATATTCCTTTTGTTAAATAAGTTCCCATGTCAATATGATCGGGTTGGGTATGATTCAGAACTGTGTAAATGAAAATATATATATATATTTGATCTACTTTTGTTAAAAAGATAAAGATGGGGAAAAATAAAATCAAAAAAAAAAAAAAGAAAGAAGCAGGGAACGTCGCATATCATGATCGTTTGTCTCGCTAGATATTTCAATCCAAACTCCTGAAATGATGCCTTGCTATCTTGAAAGAAATGGTAGAACACGTTGGATAATCAGGTTAGGAATATAAATGAAATATAAGCTGGTCATTGGTCTCAGATATTGAATATAGATGTAGTGGGATCAGGGCTAGGTGCTAATTAAGACAGCTACCCAACAATAACGACAGCAGCAGCAGTAGTAGCAGTAGCAGGTATATATTACGCTTAAGATATACAGTCTGCGCCGACCTACAGGAGTAGTGTTATTGCCTTACACATATTCATCAGAACCGGGGCAGTGTTTTGAACCTAACTCTATTTTGCAGTACATGGATCACATGAATATTTCTCTAATTTTTGTTTTCATCTTATCAATTTGGGTACAACTATAAACTTAGATACAGAGCAGAAAGGAAGTAACTACAAATTCCCGTTTATATTTTAAAACATTGATTAGGAAACAAATATACTTAAGAGAATACTATACTAAATATTTCAACGCTAACAACGAATTTAATTCTCAGTAATTCTAATAGATCGTTATTCAATTTCTATTCGTAATTTACTTTTAGTTTTGAGCGGGACGTAAATTAGTTCGTACGTATCCGCTGCTCTCGCAAATATTTGGCTTCCACAGACAAACATCTATACCATTTCAGTAATCTGCGTGTCCAACTCCTTCTAAGGCTTTACTCTGACAATTTTTATAACGATTCCATATTTCAATTATATGATCATGGCGCTGAGAGAAACACAATTATATAGGAAATACAATTAAAGTTTTCGTATGGATACGTTCGAAATGTGAGCTGAAAAGTTTATAATTTTGATTGCGTTGGGATATTTCTTGTATATTTCATGTATGTATGTATGTATGTATGTATGATTTCTAACTTAGACCCAAGGCTCTTTCATTGGCTATACATACATGCATACATATATATATATATATATATATATATATATATATATATATATATATATATGTATAATAGAAATAAGAGAAATGACACAGAGAGCTCAATGGTATATATTTGAATAATATTAATCATATACTGTTATACGACATTGATTCTTTACTTATTTCCGTCTCTAGACGTTGTCCCATAATTACCAAATGACAATTAAGACTAGCTACACTTGAAAAGGGGAGATAATCTCAAGAATTCAGAATTCTCCAAAGCTGACAATGCTAGTATGAAAATGTCTGGAGATAAGAGGACGCTCGTTGGCAAATGTTCCTAGCTCAATAGCCTTCATCAGTAAGGCAATTATCCGACCTTATCTCTAGCAGTCAGGGATTTAGACTTATACAAAAAGGAGTAGAGTAACTTCACAGCTTAGGTCAGGTATGGAGGCTCACGTTGTTGTAGTGCGTTGCTGCATTCACCATTTTTTGGGATATTCCCGAGTCCTCCGAGGCGACCCATTGTGCAGAGTCCCAGTCAGTCCCGATCTGCGTGAAATATCTCCTCATCTGCCGTGACCATGTGGCATGTAGTCAACCAACACGAGCCATCAACCCAGTCGGATCCTCGGTGTAGAGAACACAGAAGGCAACGTCTAACTCGGAAAATGGAGCAACATGTCTAAAAAGTCGGAGTTGGTGATCCCGAATTGTAATTTTACAGCGTAAGGGAGATTACCCTTCTTTAAGCCACTTTTTGCGTTATAAAAGTAAGTATGATACTTTTAAGGATAATTACCCTAGTAACAAGCTATGTCCAAGTAAAACTGTTTGATTGATAATTCTATATGGTAAGCAGATAAAATTCAACCTCCCTTACCATTTTCGTGAACCTATAGATAAGAGTTTCCCCCCAAATTCAAGATACCATTCCATTATCAATCGACACTGAATAAGAAGAGGGTTTTCAAACACCAAAATCCTTTCAGAAATCATCTCTTCGCATAACTATAAGTTGATAAATACAAATCCACACAATGAAAATAATAACATTGATATTAATAACACTAACCATTCTTTGAACGATAATAAACACAACATTAGTATTTCTGATATAAATTCGAATCACATTCATTTCCTTAGCAGTAATTCTAAGACTAGAAACTCTGTTTATCAATGTAAAATTACTTCCGTTTCAGTATGTCTTTTTTTACATAGGTAGTTCTTCATCTCATTTGTCCAAAAGAATATTTAAACCATTACTCTACATTTAGACATATCAATAAACGCAACAATACTGGGCTTAGCAAATTAATTTGGAATAGAATATTCTATCTAGATCCTTTCCATACGATAAAGGAAAATCCTTTTGTCCGCTCTCTAACGAAGAACAGTATCTCATTCTGTTCTCGTTTAAAGAACGCGTCTAGCGTTGCGAATTTCGTCAAAAACATACCCTTAGTTCCCATAAGTAATTTCTGCCAATCTATTAAATTCCACTTTCATCTGCCTTCTTACATGTCATTTCCACTACATATATCTATTTACACGCTTTTAAGCTTTATTTCAACTCATCTATTGCACTATATCTCTCCACTCTTCATTTTCTCTTAATTTCTTAGTTTCTCCTCCTCTTTCTCTAAATTGTCTTTGACGATAAATCTATTAACGGTTTTTAAAAAATAACTTGCCAGCGTTCCTTTCATCATATACGCGGTAATCACATTCGGTTAAAATGGCTTATTGATGTGTTTTGTTTCTCTGTTTTCCTTGATGAGATGATTACATTGTTTTACATCATTTTATTCCCTCCGGAACAATACCAATGTTTTCTTCGAAACACGTGTCGGAAGTATAAAGATTTGAATAACACCTGCGTTTAGCTCCATTTATTAATTTATTTATGTGATACCAAAACATTTCACTAAACTGTGGAATTTCTACCTTTATAAGCAGGCTGTAACATACTTGAAACCTATGTGAATTTTTGCTACCCTAGTAACTATTTATTTATTTTTATCGTGTCATCTGTACACATTGAAAAAATACACATACATTTATATATATATATATATATATATATATATATATATATATATATAGATTAACAGGCTGTGAAAGTTTTCAGAACATTTATCAAGAGAAGGTCTAACAACTGTTCCTGGGATATTTTATATATCCATTCATCAGAGACGGTGCGAGACAATGTTTAATAGTTATTGTAGAGAATATATGAAATACAGAGTGAAGAAGAGGAATGAAAACAGATGTGAGATATGTAAGAATATTGTATCTGCAGTCCCATCATTTAAGCAGAATGGTGTATAGAAAGTTTCCTGTACCTTGTTTGGGAGTTCCAGTGGTATTTATAATTGGTGTTTATAATTCCAAGCATAGTCTTGTAATCGGTGTTATTCGATATATATAAATATATATACGTATACACACATTCACACACTCGCACTCATATATATGTGTGTGTATGTGTGTATGTATCTAAAATATAGTTATATAATATGTATGAAGTTATATAATATGTATATATATATAAGGTTGGCCAAAATTCACGCCAAAGTAAATCAAAATTCCATAAATATTTAATATTCAATTTTGAATCCAATTATAACTGTTTAATATTTGAATGCTGTGAGTTAAAATCACCGTGTTTTTTTTTTGTTGCAACATTTGTCTGTTTATTAGCGAAGACTCATTGTATTTGTAAAACATAAATAAGTGTTGGAATTAAATGGGTTTTGATTTAATGTCAGGTGACTTTTGGCCAACTCTGTATATATAAAATATAATACAATATAGTATAATGTAATGTAATGTAATGTAATATAATATAATATAATATAATATGATACAATATATATGTATATGTGTGTATGTGTGTGTATATATATATATAT
>NC_068982.1:167969573-167985483 GCF_001194135.2 Octopus bimaculoides
TATATATATATATATATATATATATATATATTTATGAAAACATACATTCAAACATATATCCTATATCCTATATGCTTATTACAATAACAAGTACGCATTTGCATTTCTATATTCATCTATTTACATTTATCTAAACGATATTAGTAAACCCATCCGTTTTTCCTCAAATGTGTATGTTTCTTCATATATCCTTCTACATTTTTCTGTCTAAATATTTGACGACATATCGACATTTTTTATCTATTTATCTAAATATTTGCTTTTATATTTATCTATATCTATTTACTTGTATGAATGGCTTTTGAACATAAGAAAAGTAATTCATCATTTGATGAAAATCTAACTTCAAAATCAGCTTTAAGAATTAAATGGATTGAATTGTAATTTTCCCACTTATTGTTCTTTGAACTAATACGCCTTGATAGAATATTGAAGTTTCGAGCCAAAATCTCTTCGCCTGATTATTTTGACGGAAAATATATCGTTATCATAGCTAATTCGTTTCAAACGATATACGCAACGGCTGTTCTTCTGGCATCCAGAATATCATCAGTGGCTACTATGGACTGAAATATTTCCTGGATCTGAAGAGAATATCGAGTTTTTCGTTTGTTGTCTTAGCTATGCCAAGGATCTGTTTTTACAAGGAGAGATCCTCGGTGAAATTGAGGTTCAACTTTTGAGACATATGTGACTGGTGTAGGTGAATGCTGCTTACGTTCTGTGGTTGTTAAGTTCAGCGTTGTTTTCTTGATATGAGTAGTGTTTGGATTTTTCTGTTCAATGAGAAAGAGTTCGGCATGTCTCCATCGAAGGATGCTATGTAGGTCTCTGCATGTTGGAGATGCTAGGTATTGAGGATGCTATGTAGGTCTCTGCGTGTTGGAGATGCTAGGTATTGAGGATGCTATGTAGGTCTCTGTGTGTTGGAGATGCTAGGTATTGAGGATGCTGCTACGTGTGGGGGAGATGCTAGATGTTGTTGGTGTTGCAGAAAGTAGGTCATCAATGTATATATGGAAGAAGAATGGGGAACAAAAACTAGTCCTGGAGAACACAAAGCTTGATAGAACACTGGGACAGAAAGAGTTCCCTTACATGTACTAGTGGTTCGATCTGATAGGGATCTACGGATCCATGAGTTGAGATGTGCATGGATTCCTCAGTAAGAAAATTGGATCGGAGATTTGCTTGAAAGACATGATAGAAGGCTTTGTTGATTAGAATAACAAGATTGCTTTCATTGAACATCTTTGAAACGAAAGCTAACCGTTGAGTGACATAACAGAGTAAGCTCTCCAGTGGCTCTGAGGAAATTGTCTTGTTAATCACTAATGGAAGAGATAGAAAGGGGGAAGGAGAGAGAGATAGACAAAGTTATTCAAGGTGCTGGAAAACAAAACCATTATTCTTCATGACTATTTCCCTTACCTTACCTTAAAGATGTTAGAATTGAGTGCAATAGTTTGGCTATAAAGAATGTTTTCTACCGCCAGATAATGGAAAAAATTATGTGTTTTACATAATCTATCAAGAAGTGAAATTAATGATTGTTAGAATAGAGTTATCTGTTTTCCGAAGAAGAAAAATGCATTTGACAGGATACCATCGGCACTTGGCGGCCGTTTTGTGATATCCACCATTAGCAGATTGCTCTTTAAGTCAGTATTCAAAATTTAGTCCTTTGATTGTAGACTTTGAGCAGTTTCGGGCTGAAGATTTTAAGAACATAGAATGAGGATGTGTTATCTATATTATGTGGCTTAAACCATATTAAACACTTGAGTGTGCTACTACAAGTAAGTAGATGATCTAAAGTATATAGTTCGTGGTAACAATCCCACATTAATGCCATCATAACACTTTTGCAATTCAGTTTTACCAAAAATATGATATACATACTGAATACACGCTTAGAATTTAATATTGCTTGTATGATGTTCTTCACAGATGGAAATATTGCTCGATTCAAAAATTACAAATATTTTGTCAGTTTGTGCAATCAATACTGTTTACTGTAGAATGAAGGCACAAGACATACTTTTGCCATCACATATGCGAAAGGACTATATGAATGTATTAGTGGCACTGAAACGCAACTATCTGCTAGAGTCCCTATTACGATAAAATCATGTCACCAAGACACGTTTTTAATCTGAAAGATTACGTTCCAGGGGATTACATTCTTTTATTCATCCAATAATGAATGTAAAGCAAAGGAATGTGGCTTAACAGAAAAATTCGACAAAACAAACATACAATTCCAGGGATTGAAACGTTCCGTGGTTTTGTTTCTCTCTCAGAAAAAAGATTGTACGTGAAAATAATTGCAAGAGAAAAAGAAGCAAAAATAGTTTGGCAACAAAACAAGAAAATGATACCTAGATTGAGGAAGTGAAAGGAATTATCGCAGCTGTCGATAAATGGTGGTGATTGGTATGCATCCTTGAAACATATCTTGATATTTTTAAAGACAATTTCAGTTTCTTCATACGTAAATGTTCTTGTCCATTCACGTATACAGATGTTTTGGTACTGTATTCATCAAACCTTCATATTGTGGTGCACGCAATGACAACCACACGAAGGTATTATAATCTTATATTGCATAAATATAATAAGAATCACAAATCTTAAAACAAACTTAGAAAACCCTCACATACCAAAGTAAAAGGAGCCTTCAGAAGAAAAGCACCTATCGAAGTTAAGGCTGGATGGCACCTGTGGTTTTACTTGGCGACCTACTAGAAATGGCTGCTTTAGCAACTCCGATACCGACTCAACTTAATAAAAGAAAAACATAAGAATAACGTTAGTAGTAGCATGCAACAATCTTTGAGAACCACTGTCGACTTTGTTCCTTTAACTGCTATAATATTGGTTCCCATGTATTCTTCAGAACAAAATTTAACACACAGAATGTTAAAGGTGTATATGGAAATAACAAAAAAAGAAAACGAAAACAATTGGAATATATTTCAAGGATAGCTCTTACGATTTTGTAAAGTAAATGTTTGAAATAAAATTTTCTCTAAAAGTGTTCGTATGCGGCAAGAGTTGCATTTACCTTAAACTTGCAGACAAGTGAGCTTTCAAAAGACCCCGTGATAAACAAAAAGTTATGGTTATGTTAGTGGATTTCAATGCCTAGCCCCCAAATTGTAAGTGCTATTTCTCTGGAGCAAAGGGTGTAAAAATATGAGGCATTCTATGAATTATTCTTGAGGTAATATATTTAATAAATTTGAAGAAAATCTGAATCGTGTTATGAAGTTTATTTCGCTTCAAATAATACAAGCAGAATGCACCCGTGGTTCTGTTTCTGTGTAAAAGTGGAAATCTGTGCACCATCCCTTTTGATCTCTTTGAATTGACTCGTGGATTGAATGATCTTTATTCATTGTTGCTGCAAAGCCCAATTAGGGTAGGACCTTGCTCTGTGAATATCCTACAAGCCTCTGCTGTCTGTCTTTGCAGCCTTATACGTGCCTGTCACTACTGTAACATTTCATCATCATTTTCCTTTTCTTATCACTGGATTCTTCAATTCAGTCAAGAAACTTCTCTTGAGTGTCAAGATCGTCAAACGTCTGCTACTCAGATATCAGGGAAGGCTGGTACATTTTTCTTATTTTACTGATGAACAGGTTTACATTCTTAGGCGAAAGTACTCATATTTTGTGTGGTGTGTTTTATATTCTTGACACACGTTGGATATATAAATTAATGAAGCGGAGGTTTAATCAATGTGTTCACATGACGGACTTTGCGAGACTACAGGAACGCTCTCTCTACGATTACTCCCGACCTCTACTCTTTATAAGAGTTCGACAAATCCATTCTTCCAATCCATCAGGGGTGTCAATGACTCTCGTCACAACATCTCCCCCTTTGAGACTGATTTCCGTTGGAAGTTAATATCATTTTTACTTATTTATTGATTTTTCTTTCATCACATCTCCCTTTTTGAGATTTTCCTCCTAGAGAGGCTTAATATTCCTTCCGTTTAAGCACTACTTCTAACCGTTCTGTTTGTTTCCTCTTTCTTGTGCTGCTATGCCTAGGCTCGATTTCTTGTGGCGTTGGAACATCAAAGATGTTATAGAATATTTCCATGGCTATCTCTTTTCTTTTTCCCGTATATCTATTTTATAACTGGTTTAAATACCCTTTGTGTTCCCATGTTTCGCCTCTTATCGTATATGTCATTTTATTTAATCTTTTTGTTACTACTCCGTCTTTCCAACCATGTCTTCCATTTTTATATATTTTGAAAAAGCTTTGTCACCGATATCAAAATACTTTGTCGTATTTTTAGTGTTTTTCCCTATTTGTTTTTCTTATTGGTATCAGCTTGTCAAAATTTGACTTTATTTTTCGAGCAAACATTAGTTTCGCAGGCGACTTGACTGAAAAAGCGTTTGGGTTTAGTGTTATCCTATTAACCCTCAAGAACTGTATCAATTCTGCGTCATCGACTAGCTCCTTTCTTGATTTTTTAATGCTCTTTTAAATGTATCCATGAACTTTTCATCTTGCCCATTAGATCTTGGGTGACACGGAAGAGAAGTAATATTTTCAATTGAGTACTTCTTGGAAAAATTCTTAAATTCATTCGCCGTGAATTGTATACCGTTATCGGAGATTATGGTATCCGGGACACCATACATATCAAAAAAGTTCGTGTAGAAATTCAGTTGTTACCGTAGGTGTCGGTTTTCTGCATTTACATATCTGGCCATTTAGTAAAGCTGTTTACCACATTTAGATGATATGGTCGCTTTAACGGTCCCGTGAAGTCTATGTGTATTCTGGACCATGGAATATCGATCTTGGGCCAAGGTTGAAATTTTATAGATAGTGATTTCACTGCGAGAGCACAGCCTATGCAGGATTTTACCAACTTGATATCTAGATCCATTTTTGACCAGTAAACTCCTCATAAGCGACTTCATTCTAGAAATTCCTGGGTGTCCAGTGCGGAATTCCTTTAACATTAGACCTTATAGTGAGGTAGGCATTACGACCCTCTGTGCATACTTAAGCACATTATCACATATTGAATACAAATTCGAAACTGTGTTACGTCCAGCCACACGTATTCTTTTTTTTTTGTTTCTTCTGATCTCAATATTTTTTTCATTTTTATGATAAATTCGTCGGTCTCTGCCTTAATGTCACAGGCAATTCACGCACAACATTGCACAATATATTTTTAATTTTATTTTCGGCTTTTAAAGCCGCTGTCACTGTGTCTTCTAGTGGTGCACTGTATTTTGGTATAAATTTTGACAAACCATCTGCATGTCCCAATCTTTTCGATGGCAAATATTTAATTTGAATTTTTCACACTCTCTGTTAACGACCTCAGCATAGTTGACGAAATCTTCATCTTTTTTAACTAAATTTAAACATTGCCAACGAATATTGAACAGGGAACTCCTTCTGCTGAAAATTCTCTATAACAAATTAACTGTTTCATCGAAAGAAATCTCACCTGGTTTCTTCGGCAGAATATAATTACAGTACTTTTCGCATTCGGCTGGGGATAACTTTCCTAAAAATAGTCACACCTTCTTCTCATCATTCGAATTTTTACATACTTCTTTGAAGATTTCTTTGTATCTTCTAAAATATGCAGAAAAAGTAGTACCTTCTGAGTTATAAATAAATTCTCCAATTGAATTTGCTACGCTGTCTGACGAGAACGAACCTGAAGTATTTTCAGACCTCTACAACATTACTTCCAGTAACTGTTGGTATTGACATTGTTGTTGTTGTTGTAACTGCTGTTGCTACTGTTCTTGCTATTGCAACTGCACCATGTAAGCCAGCAAGTCTTCGATGTTAATGATTTTTCTTTCTTTGGTTTCGTACCAAAACATTTTTTAACGTCTGTCGCAAGTTTCAAATATCTCGTCGCCACTTTTATATCCTTGTTACACGTTCGATATATGAATTAATGAAGCAGAGGTTTTATCAATATGCTCACACAACGTACTTCGTGAGACTACCAAAATGCTCTCTCCACGACTACTACCGACTTCTGCTCTTTATACGAGTTCGACTAGACCATTCTTCCAATCCCCCAAGGGTGTAAATGACTCTCGCCACAACAGTGTGCTATTCTGTACTGATAGTAGTGGCTGTGTACTCAGTTACTGTTTTAATAATCCGTTTGTGACGCCAGCACTGACAACCTGAATATGGAACAGAAAACGATGGAAGTACGTCTACTTGATACTTCAGGTAATTTACCATCATTTCCACGGTCACTGCTAACCGATCTCCACATTTATGCTCACTAACTCTTTCTCCACTCCTGCACAGACTTCTCTTCGATACGATGGTATCTCTACTTGCTCCGAATCCTGGCAATCTGTATCTTTGGGAGGTATCCCAAACTCTTACTATAAGATTTATTAATGCACCAATTGCTTTTGTCTAAGGCTTTTGTCTCTCTCGTTTTCACTAATTTCTTTGTCCTCCAATTGTTCCCTTTTCTCGCATTGAAAGTATAGTAGTAGTTTGTTTGCGCTACAATAAAGTATTTGGTGGGACTACTAAATAGGAATAGGGAGATAATGCTGTCCCATACGGTGATGCTGCTACACAACTGAGGCTGTAGAAAAGACCCAGCATCTTGCGACGAGAGCCACATATATTCCTTTAGATGTATTCCCCTGCTAATGGAATCATGTAACGCTTCACAGGCTATGTAACTCAGAAGAGAAGGAGATGTTGATAGATTTTACATTCTATCCACTAAACAGGCATCACTACAGCCCAAAGGCCTTCCCATACGCTTGGCTGGCTTCTTGCTTCGTAGTAGAGTGGATGGCAGTTCTGGGAGGCTTATAATCCATGCAAAGAAACCCCCAAACATAAATAACTCTATAGAAGTAAAAATTTATTTGTTTAAAATTAAATGGTTAAGGCCAGAAGCATAGTAAATAAGTGTTAAGCGGAACGCCCTTGTGGTTTTCACAAAGCATGCGACAAAAGATATATTAATGAATTTTAGTCACTTATAATTTACGTTTATTCATTTTGCGCAATTTTCTATGTCCGTGAAAGGGCCGAGGACTCTTCTGAAGGTATTTAGGTATATTAAGACACAGTTCCTTAAGAATGATACCAACAAATATGAGAAGACTTACACGTACACTTATAATGATAAAAAACATTATAAAAAACAAAAACAGTTCATAAAATTAAGTTAGTTTAGAGAGCCTAGCTAAATACGAAGAACGTATCACATGTAACAGAAGTCAACCACCATATATATATATATATCCTACATATTAGCAGCCTAGCTTTCAATATGGTATATAGCAATAAATATCATTATAATAAAAGTACTATGGCTGCTAAAATTAAATCATGCCCTTTATAAAAAGTCTAACAGGTCCAAATAATTGGATCCTGCATTTTTGTTCGATGTTTGTGTAGTCTCATTTGATAGAGAAAAGAGATATGATATTCTTGAATTTTACACTTTTGATACTATTACCATAACAAATATCGAATTATATAGAGATGATGAGTTGGCTGTATCCCAACATGTTAATGAATAAATGTATTTAGGAAAGACATTGCTAGCACCATCGACATAAAATAACTTTATAAAGTAACATCACATACCTTCAAATAATAACTTTTTTAAATGTTGTTCGTAGCTTAAGCCCAGGTAAGTGCAGGCCTAATACTGAATCTAAAGCAAATCTCACAAATATGAATATAGATTCATGTAAGGTCCATAATTTTTAAGAAACCAGAGATATTTATTAAACCCCACTCTTTTTATAAACCCTTTCTAAAGAATATGAAATTCACACCACCTGTAGATTAATTGCGTTAACATTGAACTTTTTAAATATATCTATATATTGTAAGCTTGTACTATCTATTAAGGTAATGTCTTTAACTTTATGAAAAAGACTTAGATCATTATCGTAGGCTTACAAATTAGTTGATTTGCTGCAAATTAAATATAGCCTTTGTAGTCGTGTATATTTCCTTACATATGTCAACATATCATTTCTTTTATCTTTCTCAACTGTTCACATATATATTTAACCACAAATGTATATTTTCTTGCAACAATACCTAATTATACATGAGAAATAACCCATTTCCACTATTGTTTATAAGCATGAGTGATTTTTTTTTTAACACCATTAGCCCAGCATGCAAAAACGGAAAGCTTTTTATTTTATATACGCCTCGGCTTCTTTTCGGAAAAATAACAGTTTTGTTGTTGGACGGTTATTCATTTATGAAGGAGACTTCAAAGTTGAAAATAAGATGTTTATCTGTAACGGACTACATCAAATCATACATAATTTGATAAGGTAATTTCGAATAATTCTTTCTAAAAGGTGTTCAAGACCTAAATTTTGGAGGAAGGTGTAGTCGATTAGATCGACATCAATGCTTGTCTGGTACTCTGTTTAAATGAGCCCGAAAGAATGAAAGACTCACGCATTATAGAGAAAGACGGTACAATTCATAATACTGCAAACTTCGAACAACACAGGTAGCTGAACTTGATTACATTAAATTATAATCTACCTCTACTTTGCTTCTGTTTGATTTGTTGTCGGTACTATAAATATGAAATAAAGTATAGTAATGTCAATATAATACACAAAAGCCTTTTGCAGATTTTTGTTCGTACTTCAGTCTGTACTCCAGTCGGTTGTAGTCAAATGAACGACACAATTAAAGAATGTAAAAGGGCAACTTATAAATGGTTATGTTGCAAGTCAATATTGCGTACACTTTTTATCGTGTCTGTAATTTGCTTTTACAGTTACTCGTGTAAAATTACTAAAATATTAAAATGTTTCCTATTATTTGCAACTGTAAAATAATGAGCTCGATTGTATCGACAAATTTATAATATTCATATCTTACGAGATATCAAATATCAATGCAATAAAATATCAAAAATTAATGTTAAAGCAATATTCTGTATATTTTGTATTTCAATTCCATCGTAAGCTTTTAGCATAATTAAGCAAGAAACATATGTTTAAGATAGTAAGCATTAGGGGACGTTTAAATTAACATAAATGATGACAACCGCTAAGTAGAAACAATATAATAAAATACGTCTGATAAGGCCTAATGGTCGTTAAATAAATACAAGCCCAGTAATATACATGGCATTCTAGAAATTAAACCGGTTAGATTTTTAAGAAAAACATATTTATTTCCCTGGCGTAATTCCAAGGAGAGTCATATCACATTTATTTATTCATTAATGTATTTATTTAACTATTTTTAATAACTTAAATTTACAACATTTATGTCGTGTACAATGTTTAATTGATTGAAATCATAATCGTAGTCAAAAGAAAAGTCTTTATTGTTGAAAATATTTCCTCTAAAAATGGGCAAAGGAGATGGCTTCAAAATTTAAAGCAACCAAAATTTATAAATGGATGACAAAGTGGCTCTGAAAATTGGAATTGTTGTGACTACTCAAGACATTTTCCTATCGAATTAAGTTCCCAGTTGATACATACTCAACAGAAACCTATCTGGCTGCGGATGACTTGGAGTATATATATTTCATGTAAAAATGTTGAGTTAATTTTGAATAATTTATTCTAAAAGAGACACAAGACGTGAAATTTGATGGAAGGAGTAGTCGATTAGATCGACATCAATTCTTGACTGGTACTTTATTTTAACGACACCGCAAAAAAAAAATAAAAATAAAAGTCAACCTTGGTGTGATTTGAACTCAGAACCGTAAGAAATGTCGATAAGTATTGTGACCGATATGTTAACGATTCTGCCAGCTTCCTGTCCAAGTAATTTCAAATAATAATTGGAAAATGAATGCGTATCTACTGTATGAAAAACAATAAAGCACAAGCAATTTTATTAATGTGTTCAACCGCAACTTATTTAGAATAATAATATTGGAAATTTTCCCAAGAGTTTCTTCTGCATAGAGAATACATTTAAATGCGAGTTACCATAATACATATTAAAATTTAAGAAATATTGCTTAATTAATCGATTTCTTTCTTAATAGGAAGAAAGCTTATCAGCTCACTGAATCTTTCTCATAGACGGAAAAGAGAGAGAACTTCAACGATATCGCAATAGTATTTGTCACATACGCACACCACGTACAATATATATATATGTACATACATATACATGTTGACATAAATGAAACCTGCAGGTGAAACAGAACAAATATGCGAGATGTTTCTAAAATTGTTTTTATTCACCGGAAGAGCTTGGTTTCTTAGAAAAAAGAAGAGGAAATAAGAAACAGAAAGAAAATTAACTTATTACATACTTATGTACATAGAAAATATTCATGTACATTGACATTTAATAACAGTATTGAAGGAGCATTGCCACTAAAACCTTTTCTCTAAATGCCTGATGTAGCTGTTTGTGACAGAAACAAAATTGATGTAGACATAGCTGCCCTACAGACATGAATGTTTCTTTCCGAAAACTGCGAGAATAAGATGTTCCAAAACCTACAGTTTTTCTACTCTGACCTATAATTATTGATGTTGTTTTCATCATAAAGCGTTTAATTAAAAATGACAAAAGGCTACTGTTTTAAGGAATAGAACGTCTCCAGCACTTTGTAAATAAAATCTGGAAGTGGAACAAAAAACAATCCAAGTCTTTTTAGAAAATCAGCACGTGGCATTTGTTTTTTTCCCTCTAAATTCCAGTGTTGGGGGTTTGTGCCTTTTATAGAACCCAGCATATTCCTTATACAACGGATTCAAGTAAATGTAATATCATACATACATATGTGCATTCATAATATATACGTTCATGCAAGCCAATGATTCAGGCGATCTACCTGCTAGAATTTGCAGTTAAATCTATCTGGAATTACTGTCTACCGTTATTAAAACAAAAAGAAAATATGTTAAATAATATAGTTCACATATAATATATCTGTGGGACGAGATCGTCACGGCTAGAATGTCTTTGATCTAAAGTATGCTTGATTGGAGATGATTTAGGCCTCAACATCAACAGAGTAGATGAGATGTGTGCATTAAACATTCTCTGATATACGTATGAAAATTGTAAATGCTGGAGTCGGAGTGAGAAAATTAAAGGTAAAGTTGAGTCATTGTTATCTGAAATACCTAAAATTTTTATTCTTCACTATATATTATATATATGGATTTATAACCAACAATGTATATGTAAACAAATGTAAACACTTTGTCTCTAAAGAATATATTTGCGGCCAGAAGAAGTGGGTCAGAGGGACTAATTTCAGTCTTGTGTTGGAATTTCATAAGTGACTGTGTTTTATGTATGACAATATTCTATAGATAAGGATTAATGAAATTTGCGTCAGTGTCTTAGTATCACCGTACAACTGTTAGTAAGCTAATTCTATACAAAGGCAGTAACTATAACAAAATTTACTTGCCTAAAACAACAGATGTCCCATCTATGTGGTCACTGAATTTGCTAGAAATAATTACAAAATCTCTATCAACTCATATATTACATGTTAAAAATAAAACGAATACTATGGATAATATAGTCCTATATATATCAAACATAAAAACATGACAAGTTGGTCATGACTCGAATGCTTTTAGTCATAGATTTGCTCGTGCGAAACTGACCTGGGGTTAAACAACAAATAGGTCACTGGCTGTTAAATAACTTTGCAATGGACAGAGTACATTATTGTGCAGATGACAGCTCCATTAATTGCCGACCATTTGAGATCATGTTTGATGCCTTGCAGACGCTGGATTATAAAATAATTTACATTTTGTATGTAAATTAATTTACAGCCTAACTTAATTTACAACCCAAGTTATTAAGACGACGATTCTTAATAACATAAGTATTGTTTCTTCTGTCTATTTTCTGTTATTAACTTTGCAATGTTTGGCTTTTTTTGTTTCGAAAACAGAAGCAAATAGTTTGCTATATGGCATTTTACATTATAATTATTATTTAATTCTTCTGAAATGACTACTGTCAGATGAAAAGTATCTTCATGATATTCAGAATATGACAAGAAATCACTTGAAGAATTCCATATAACTAAGCATTGTACATCCCACATTAATATGACCATATTGAATATTTTTATATTAAGGTCTTAAATAAGGAATCAATTATTTTACATTAAGGTCTTAAATAATGAATCAATTATTTTTGAAATAGTGTATTTCATTCAATTTTGCTTCATTATTTGCAACTGACTACATCGGAAGACCAGTTTTTATAATGTCATTGGGATATTTTATCTTTCATTTCTTTCCTCCCACATTGTATCTCATTTTCTTCGTCTTAACTTTCAATTTCTACATTTCTAGCTCTTGCTTTTCCTATCGTTTTGCATCTTTTATGTTCATCATTCTCTCTTTTCCTTTTTTCAACTTCTGCTTCTGAAAAATGCATCTGAAAGAAATGGGAGAGAAAACATTATTGTGACAAAGTAATAAAATCCAGAAAAGAATAATTTTTTTAAATGCAAAAATTAGATATTTTCAAAACTTCATATATGCTTCTCAAAGAAATCGCTGTGTACAACGATTACAATTATTTTTAATGTAAAGAAGTAGATGAATACACAAAAAATAGCCGTATGGTTTAAATTCTCAGAGGTATTTAACTACGCCATTTCTGCAGTCGACGTTGACATTCATTCATCTATGAATAATGAAATATATACGAGTCAAACACTGAGTTTAACTTCTCCAGCACCTTCAATATCAGTCTCAATTTAATGACCACAGCAAGATAAGTATGGTTTACGTAAAACTGAATAGAATGGAAGCCTAGTCTCTTATATCATTCACCAGTGGACCAGTGAAAAATTTTATGGAAGTATTGTTGTTGGCCTAAAGACTTTTGATCCTGTCAAACACGTTTATGAAAAAAAAAACTTTCGCCGAAGCGCTACATCCGTCTCTCGTCTTTTGACTCGTGGCTTAGGATTTAATTGTATTATACCGGTTTGTACTGATAAATTTCTCACTGATTCTACATTCTGTCTACTCTAGGATGCCCCAAGGTTCCGTTTTGTCCACCACATTTTTCATCCAATACATTTGTGACCTACGTATTGTCACTTTAACAATGATTCTAACGTTATGCTTTTGGTTACCCTCCTCCACATCTTAGATTATCATAAATCGCACCCAAAGGAAGTTCATTCGACTGATTGGCATCTAATTAACTACCAAATCATTTATAACTTTGTTGTAAAGTTAGAAATGTATATTTAAAAGGTAAAATTCTTTGTGGTATTTCGTTCTGTACTTCTGCTTTCTAATTTCATCGGAAGCGACTTTTCAGAGGTCGACCACGCCTTCAGTTGTTCCAAGATTTATCAAAAATACCTGTCAATCAAATGCTCGTACGACGCTTGTTCAGCATTTAATCCCCAAGTAGGCTTAGCTTATATTTCTTTCGGCAGCAGAATGAATCAGTAAAATGCATACCAGTCATATAACAAGAAAACTTAAATCGACTTCCAACATTCTTCCAAAGTACACGGTCTTTCACTAATAACAGAAATCAATATTTTAAATGTTTTAAATAAATCCACTGCATACATTTTTTATCTTAATTTCCTCAATTGCACCTTTCCCCAATCACTGCATTCTGTTATATTTTTATTAGGAATGATTTTCATTTAGTTTACCCATTCACTCTCCATTCATTCGTTTTCTGCTATTCATTCGTCCTCTTGTTTTCATATTTTACTCTCCTTCTCTTTCTATTTCATTTCAACCTTCTTCCAATTCCTCAAACTCTCCCTTCTATTCTTTTTTTCTTGTATTCTTTTACATGCCACCTCCTTCTGTTTTGTTCGATTCGTTCTTATATTTCTCATTCTTGTACTTCTCCGTCTTTCAACGTTTGTGTTATTTTTAATGATATTCTTCTCCAGTCTTCTTTTCTTTTTATTTCTTCGTTTCATCATCCTCATTATCGGCAATAGCAACGCTCACTATTCCCTGGTATTTATTTATTTGTTTGTTTATTATTTCTGCTCTTGTGGTTCTTCTTGTTATTTTCAACCATTTTCTTCTTTTATTTTCTGCTTCTTGTCCCTGCATTTGTTGTCCTTGTTTCTATTCATGCTTTTTTCTTCCAGTCCTCCTTCTTAAACTTCTCTTTTCTTTTGTCTTCATTCTTATTAATGTGATCATGTTGTTTTTTATCTTCTTCTTGCTGATGATAACGATCATCATCGTCTTATTTTTCTTTTTATCATTCATCTAATAATATCAAATTGTACGTTGAAACTGATTTGTCGAGGATTCTTCTCTTTAAAGAACGAATATAATATACACTTTATTATTCATTGTGTATACATTTGTGTGGATATGTTTACGTAACTTAGTATCCATATATTCTTATGTTGCCTCTTCAATATAAATCTATCTATCTATCTATCTATCTATCTATCTATCAATTTGTCTGTCTGTCTATCTGTCTGTCTGTCTGTCTGTCTGTCTGTCTGTCTATCTACAGTACACACATACATGCACACACAGATATATAGCACATATAAGTGTATGCATATAAACTTGCACGCATATAAGTACTCTCGCACAATATATGTGAGTTATAGAAAGACTACATTTCAATGAAAAGAGAGGAGTGTTGACGTAAGGGTCAAGTAAGTCATAGAAGAGAGTAATACGAGTAAAACGAATAGAGAGAAGGAGAGAAAGTAGAAAGGTGAGAAAAGTGTGAGAGTGAAGAGGATGACTAATGCAATCTGCGTGTATCGGTCTCTGAATGTGATGAGCATAGCGTTATTTTCAATGGACAGTTCCTTCCTTATGTTGCATGTCATGTCGTAAATATGATTATCCACAAACAATGTGAAATAAAGATTTCAGAATGGAGACAAAACTCGTAATAATTAAAAAGAAAGCTTTTTTATTAGGCAAGAACGTTTTGATTTCAAAGAATTTGAAAAATGAAAAGGATTTGTGCAGGTTCTTCAAAACGTGCTTGATTTATAGTATGAATACCATGCCAAATTCGAGCGAAGAGAATTTTTCTACCACAAATTAAATATTAATTCCTGAAAGACGTTGTATATATTCTAACAATATGCATTTCAAACTTGTAAAAAGCTTATTATTAGTGATTTTTTAATTTTATTTTATTTTAAACCATTTGGCGTGTTTTGCTTTGTTTTATAGAATACGAGATGTATACTAACCATCATAATATTGGGTTGTCCGGAAAGTTCGTGCCGATTTTTAAAGGAAAGAAAAAGGTCAATAAATACTTGCCATTACATTTTGAATCAACCAAATATGAACCATTTTGTTGTACAATGCGTCTCCATCTTTCCTTTAACTTGAAAATACCCTCTTGCCAGAATTGAAGTGGTTTCACAGCAAAGAATTCAACAAGGTATATTTTTAAGTCATCCAGGGAATTGAAATTTTTACCATTAAGACTATTCTGCAGAGACCTGTATAAGTGGAAATCCGAAGGAGCAATATCTGGTGAATATGGAGGGTGGGGTAACACATCCCAGCCGAACTGCAGCAATTTTTGTCTGATTCCCAAAGAAATGCGCCGTCTTGCATGTTGGAAAACAACACCCTTCCTGTTGGCCAATTCTGGAAGTTTCTCTCGAATTTCTGCTCTTAACTCGTCCAGTTGTGTGCAGTATTTCTCAGAATTAATTGTCTGATTATTTGAGAGAAGCTCATAGTACAGAATTCCTTTCCAATCCCACCAGACACAAATCAAGACATTTTTAGGATGAAGATCCGCTTTTGGGGTGGCTAAGGGTGGCTCATGTCGCTTATTCCAGGATCGATTTCTCTGAACATTTCGGTAGATAATCCATTTCTCATCACCTGTCCCAATTTGCTTTAAAAAAGGCGCGTTTTCATTC
>NC_068982.1:167985493-167990359 GCF_001194135.2 Octopus bimaculoides
TCCCAATTTGCTTTAAAAAAGGCGCGTTTTCATTCCGTTTATAAAGCAAATCACAGATGGAAATGCAATCCAAAAGGTTCTTCTCACTTAATGCATGTGGTACCCAAACATCGTAGCGATTTGTGTAACCAAGCTTTACCAGGTGCTCATGAACGACGGATTTTGATAGGCTGAGACTTTCCGCCAATTCTCGGGTTGTGCAATGTGGGTTATTCTCAGTTAATGACTTGATTTGGTCATCATCGGTAGTGGATGGTCTGCCTGATCGCTCTTTATCAATAAGGCTACAATCACCAGCTCGGAACCTTTCGAACCACTATCGTACAGTTCTTTCGGATAAAGAAACATCACCGTAAACTGCGCATATTTCTTTGTTTGTTTGAGAGGCATTTTTCGCTTTACGGAAAAAGAAAAGCATCAGCTAACCTGCAAAAAAAGTGAATCATGTTTTTGTATAACCAATGTCTGAGTGACAGTATTGTGTCTCAGGCCACTACGAAGAATGGCAAGTTTGTTATTATCTCTCTCTCTCTCTCTCTCTCTCTCTCTCTCTCTCTCTCTCTCTCTCGAAGAATCCCTGCCGTAGGAATAACATGAATGAGCCCAGTGACAATACATGGTACGTTCTCAATGGTCACATTATCCTGTAACCGTTCATATGGGGCAAAATAATGGCTTATTGGAAAATCCCATTTAATAATGATGCTTATAGTCATTATTTAAATCGCAAATGAATAAATCAAAATAGATTTTTATCTCCAGTTGTTGGCACATACGGAAATTCTTGCTATTTCCTTTTATAACAACAGTTAAGACATATATGATCCCATATATTATGTGAAACGCCTCTTTCTCATATTGCTTTAGCAGCTTCGGTGAAAGTCTGTTGAAGATTGATTTATCTAAATATCTGAAAATCACCTTGAAATCGTTCTACGAAACTGCAAAAGTCAATAAACGTATATACACATCTTGTGTAAAAATCAAAAGTCGAAACAAGCCCAGTATTGCATCTCGTAATAATTGTTTCCATTTTAGGAGGAGACGGGTTATTCGATTGGAGGAGACGGGTTATTCGATTGGAGGAGACGGGTTATTCGATTGGAGGAGACGGGTTATTCGATTACTTCTACCCCAGTGTACTAGCCTGATACTTTATTGTTAAGGCCCCCGAACGGATAAAAAGCTAAGATATGTGTGTTTTGCATGCAAATATGTGTTTTGCTATGAAGGCACATGGCTTACTGGTTAGGGTATTCGGCTCACGATCGTAAGTTGTGAGTTCAATTCCCAGCGACGCGTCATGTCTTTGAGCAAGACACTTTATTTCATGTTGTTCCATTCCACTTAAGTTGCGAAAATGAGTAGTATTTGTATTTCAAAGGGCCAGACTTGTCACAGTCTGTGTCACGCTGAATCTCCCTAAATCTACGTAAAAGAGTACATGCGTCTGTGGAGTGCTCAGCCACTTGCTCGTTAATTTCACGAGCAGGCTGTTCCATTGATCGGATCAACTGGAACCCACGTCGTCGTAACCAACGGAGTGCCAGTTATATAAATGTTTTATTAAAACAATAACTCTCACGTTGCAGTAAATGTTGATTGTATCAGTATTTTTAACTTGAGTACTAAAATATTTCAAGTTTTCTGTCGAAGTGTTTAGATTCAGCATAACCATTGGAAAGAACTACAAGATAAACTATTTTTCTTCGACAAATATTGGTTTCAAATTTTGGCACATGGCCAGCAATTTCGCGGAAGTGGCAAGTCGATTTACTCCAGGGCTCAACTGGTACTTATATCATCAACCCCGAATGGATGAAAAGGAAAGTCGACCCCGGTGGTACTTGAACTCAGAACATAAAGACGGACGAAGTGCCGCAAGACATTTTCCCGGTGTGCTAAAGATTGTGCCAGCGCGCCACTTCCTATACTGCACATTCAGATAGATGTGTATTATGCATATGAACTGAGTACTGCCATTGTCTGACTGAGAAATTTCCACGAAACATGATTCTGTTTTTAGTTTATTTTTTATGTAACGTGCGTTGTTCAAATATAAAATAAACACAAGTATCAGGATATCCATTTCTCTTTCTTCTTATTGTCTTGTTGCTAACAGGTATAACCATTATACAAAATTTACTAGAAGGAAGGGGGTTTATGATAAAGGTAGTGAACAAAAGAAGATCTACAATTAGAAGAAAACGTAAAGAAAAGTAGCAGTATCTCACTGGCCAATTTTTCAACAAGCCCATCATGAGGCAGTGAAAATTTTCAAAAAAATCAAAACAAAAAAAAAAAAAAAAAAAAAACAATATGACTCATTGATATTTTTTTGAAAATTGAAATTTTAATTTTTTCAAAGCTGTATTTTCAGTCTTCCGTTCTTCTAATCCTTCAAATATGCATTTATGTAGATCAGACTTGAACTCATAACACTCTTTACTATAGTTGTAGCTTGAAACCACCTCTATCAACAAGATTTAATAAATCACTCTGGCAACTATATAAACAATTTGTTTTCACTAAAATCTTAACCTGTCTTCGGAATTATCCACTTAAGAATTAAAATGTGTAAATACTAATCTTCTATTATTTATACTTTATTCGTAATTTGAATATATCAACAGCATTCCGTCGGTTACGACGACGTGTGTTCCACTTGATCCGATCAACGGAAGAGCCTGCTCGTGAAATTAACGTGCAAGTGGCTGAGCACTCCACAGACACGTGTACCCTTAACGTTGTTCTTGGGGAGATTTAGTGTAACACAGAGTGTGACAAGGCTGGCTGACTCTTTGAAACACGGGTACAACAGAAACAGGAGGAAAGAGTGAGAGAAAGTTGTGGTGTAAGAGGTACAGCAGGGTTCGCCACAACTCCCTTGCCGGAGCCTCGTGGAGCTTTAGGTGTTTTCGCTCAACGCCCGGTCTGGGAATCGAAACCACGATCCTACGACCGCGAGTCCGCTGCCCTAACCACTCGGCCAATATCAATTGCATATTCGTACAAAATAATGAATACCATACCTAACTCTCATAAGAGAGGATGATAATTTCTAAAATCAATTGAATCAATCTTAATACTTAAAACTGGCCCCACTCCAATCCGGAAGGTTAAAATCCCATGATACGATTTTTTTATTGCACTAGTATAGAGGAAATGTAGGAGTATATCGTACTCGCTAGGAGTACACCGCGTGTTAAAGGAAAGGATAAATTAAATATCAAATTCACTGTTCTGCTATCACTGTTAAATCTCATCATATGAACTTGAACATATTTTCCATATAGTTGTTCGACTTTCTTTCATCGAAAGAAAAGAATGTTGTAAAGTGAGCACGTAAATTCGTTTGAATTCTTAACAGAATATTAGCTTTGCTTGTTTCATTTATCAGTGAAGGCCGAGGTCTAAGCAAGATTAGAATTGTGAGATATCAAAATAGACCGATAAGGCATTGAGTTCAGCTTACTGATATCACTATTCATAACAACGACTATAAAGCACATTCCCGTCTTTTACATAAAGCGTAATGATCAATTTGGTGGAAATTGGTGGAATGAGATATGACTTCCGTGGCGCTTTCAGATATATTATTAACGGCGTAAGTAAAAGTAAATTGACTCCATCGTTAACTTAAACTGGATTCTACTATTCTATTGTGATTAACTTTCAACTTACCCAATTAGATACTTACTGTGACATCATGGAATTCCTGTTAACAATATTGCTGAGAAAAATTACAAAAATCAATGATTTGCAGATGTTTATCAGTGTAAAGTATTAACGCAGGGTACCTGTACATTTATAGAATTTTCTGATTGAACCGGGAACGAAACAATACTGAAATTTATTTTCCAACTTATAATTAGCATAAATCAAATGCAGTTAATTTACGGCAGCCTTATCAAAACAACTTTTTCAACTGTCTTATTTTATATACTTCTGGCCAGTAATTGCCTACACACACACTCATGCAGAAATACACACACACACATACAGATTCAGACACACTTACGCAGACTCACACGCATGCATGCACGCACGCACACACACGTGCATATCAGGGTTTCAACTGTTCATACTTTTGCATTGGTTGTTTTGAATCGCAGGTCACACATTTCACTGTCCCCATCAAGTTTTACGGCTGTTACATTACCGACTGCAAAGAAATTACTACTTTTATGTCTTTCGTTAATTTTTCTCACCTCCTACTTCCCCATCTATACCAAACAGTTTATCACTTGCACTTAATCCCTCCGCCTCTGCCATCTCTATAACCACGTCTAAAGATTTGAAATAAAATCGTGACTTGCCGTCTAGCCCATCATCCTTGTAATAGATAGTGACTATTCTCAACGCTTTTATAGCCATGGCACTCAACAGGAATCCTTTCTGCCACTTTGCAATGCGTTGGAATAAAAATAGATTATAAGTTGAGAGATTTTAAGAATACCACCATATGAATGCATGCATGCATGCATCCATACATCCACATACGTTTGTATGTATATATACTCTTTTACTCTTTTACTCTTTTACTTGTTTCAGTCATTTGACTGCGGCCATGCTGGGGCACCGCCTTTAGTCGAGCAAATCGACCCCAGGACTTATTCTTTGTAAGCCTTGTACTTATTCTATCGTTCACTTTTGCCGAACCGCTAAGTTACGGGGATGTAAACACACCACCATCGGTTGTCAAGCGATGTTGGGGGACAAACACAGGCACACAAACATACATACACACACACACACACACACACATATATATATGTACATATATACGACGAGCTTCTTTCAGTTTCCGTCTACCAAATCCACTCACAAGGCTTTGGTCGGCCCGAGGCTATAATAGAAGACACT
>NC_068982.1:167990498-168002192 GCF_001194135.2 Octopus bimaculoides
TATATATATATATATATATATGTATGCATGCATGAATGTATGTATTTATGTATTTGTATATGTCTGTACCTGTGCTTGTCCGCCTTGCTAGATAACCCAGGTTTGTTTACGTCCCCTTGAACTAGCCCTTTGGCAAAAAGAGATTGGCAGTATAAGTACCAGGCTTTGAAGAAAAATAAAGTACTAGGATCGATTCATTCGACTAAAAAACTTTTCAAAGCGATGCCCCAGTATGGCCGCAGTTTAATTGCTAAGCAAGTAAAATATAAAAGATAAAACATTTCCGAATAGGATTAAACTCAATGCATGTATTTTTGATACTTCAAAATATTGCATATTTGTATTGAAAGAAAACATATTCTGCTATTGCTGAGATGATTCCCTGGCATGTATATCTTCCAGTTTATAATCAATAATCTTTCTCTCTAATGTTGCCCGATATGTTTCCATTATCGTAGAACTCTCGATATAATGATTTCTTATAAACGTTCTTGTATGTAACTGGACGTTTGAAATAGGTATCTGTTTTGAGACCATCCAGGTTAAGCTGAATGTCACTTTTATCATTTCGAATAAATATTCTGACCGATTTTTTCTGAATCTGCAATCGCATTAATAGGCAGTCATTGTATTTTGTAAGAAGAGCAGTGATTCACGAGCTATATGATGTGTGTGTTGGGTCGATGGCGCAGGGAATGTTTCATCTTTGGATATGATCGAAGCATAAAGGTGAGAGTGATGAACAAGTTGTAAAGTAGGATAGCTGCTCATGGTTGGAGTGGTTACAGCTTTATTTCGATGCGATAACTGTAGATAATAAAAATGAATAAATGAAATATAAAATAATACGCATCCTACATTGTAGGAAAAAAGAAGCAGAGAATCAAGCAGGGAATCAATGTTATTCAACACTGCTGGTGAGATCAGTACTACTGGGGCGTCCATACTACTTGCGAGCTTCAGCCGACATAAAACGAAGAGGTTTTCCCGTATTCTAAAAAATATATAAAAAATAATGTGCCGTAATGATTTAGCATTTGTGTAACGGAAACGTATCTTCGCTGTGAAACATGCATTACAGCAAATGTCTGATTTAACACATTAGTTAGTAAAGCAACCTGCAATTATGCCACTACCGAGGGAAAATAGCAGTCTAATCTCAGTCATACGATGCCCTGCCGATTTAGAGAAGGAACAGACATAATGTAGATCTAGCTTCTCTTCACCCGATAGATAAATATACTGTAGTATGATAATTACTTGTTCATCGGTGCAGAACTGGAAATAAACTGCAGCAGCATCATCATCATCAACAGCAGCAAACTTCAACAACAATAAATAATAAATACCACAACAACTACCATAACACCAACACCAAATATCACAACTACTTCCATAGTAGCAAGGACAACAAAAACAATAACAACATTCCATCATCGTAAAACCTCAATACATAAATCTTCGTCTCCGTTGTAGGTAACTTGCCCGGCATTTTCCTTTGATCTTCTCACAGGTGGCTACATGGAAGGAGAATTCTCTTGCTTCACTGTAGAAATTAGCCTTTTTTTACTTGCTTATTTTTTTTTACAACTTCAATCTATTGGTTTCTGATACCGTTGTTCTTTACGGTAACAAAATCTTTCGTGTAAATCTTTTTGAAATCCAAATTAGGTCATAAGCATGGCTGGAGACAATATATGAGCAATTTATACCGACGTTCTTCAGTAAGGAAGCGATCGTCTGCTTCCTGTTGCTGGCGGTGTTCTTTTATTTCTAAGTTCAACTACCTTGTTCAGTTTCCTTTCTCAATTCAGACAACTCAACCTCTTTGTTGATTTGTTTATTAAATGCATAATGTTTTATGGAATATGTGATTTTTCTCTCTTTCACATTCAGTTGAATTTTCCGGGAGCTACAAAATTTATCACCAATTTAAAACAAAGCAATATTCCTTCCATATCTGGAATGTGACAAATTTTAATTACATTTATAGTCATCAAGTCTACAATCGTTTAATTACAAAAGACAACAAACTATAAAAAGCTCGCCAAATAGACATTTGCACGGATGTATTATTAAACATTGAAATGGAGTAACAAAATCAATATGGAAGAACAAATGAATAGAATATTTCAAATGGGGAGAAAAAAAAACATAGCACTTTTACAACTTTTAAAAATATTAATTTAAATCTTTCTTTTTTAATGTATGACGATTTCTAGTGATTCTCATGACCTTATATAACGAAGCAGAGTTTTATCTATCTTTTTCTCTCTTACTGAAGAAAGTACATAATTATATTGACCTTCCTTTGAGTCTCGAACAGTTAGAATTTAACCCACGTGACAAAAACAGTGTACTGGGTTTGGGGTAAGCATACTTATAATTAACTTCCATATTACTCGCGCAGTCTTTTTTCTATACGAATGTCTTTTGCATGTTCACACAAATTTAGAAATTAATATAATCTCCATTTTTAATATGACGCTCATTCTCCGTTACATAATCTGATATTTATATCGGAATCTATTTGTACTAGGCGTCAGGAGGATCTCTCTCTTCCAACCCTCACTCATTCTCTCTCTCTCTCTCTCTCTCTCTCTCTCTCTCTCTCTCTCTCTCTTTGCTTACGTACAATATATATATATATATATATATATATATAGTCATCAAGTCTACAATCGTTTAATACAAAATACAACAAACTATAAAAAGCTCGCCAAATAGACATTATATACATATATACACACACATAAATACAAACGTAAGTACATACACATACATATATACACACATATAAATATATATGCGTTAGTGTGCACGTATATAAATATATCTAATGTATAATGTCACAATTACAAAACGTAATCTGAAAACCTATGATAGATAAATACCTGTTCTGAATAAGAAAATTTCAAGTATAAGTATATATAAAATATTGATTAGTTTTCTTTAAGCAGAAACAACCCAAATAATCTCTTTGCATGTATGCCCTTTGTATTTATAGAAATATGTATATCTACATATGTGTGTATGTGTGTGCTTGTGTGTTTGTCTATGTGTGTGTGTGTGTGTGTGCGCGTGCGTATGTATAAGTGACGTTTATTTACAGATTGATGAAAAGTAAAAGCAATACTGGTAGGATTCTAATTCACAGCAGTGGACCACAAACAACACTCTTTTAAGGATCGGCTACCGACGTAAATATAAATAGACTTTAAATTGAGACGTGGGGAAAATAACCACTATAATACAAATAATATATCTAAAATAATTGAATAAATAAATCGTATACTTCCCAAAGTTTAAGAAAATTACCATGTAAATAATAAATAGTTATTACACATCCAGCAAGAAAGCCTGTATGTGCTGGTTCTGTGTGCTACAAATAGTAGCCAATTAAACCTAAAAACCGCATCTTGAATATTTAGTACTTGGTATATTAAGTTTGAATAAAGAAAATGATTACAGCTGGAAAGCCTTTCAACATAAGACAGCTCGGCCAAAGATGGCATAAAGCTATGCAACAATGGAAGCTTTTTTCTTAATAGTTTAGTCTGTGGGGAAAGTAACACCCGTGTCAAAATATCCGGCTGCACCTAAGTTAGAATTAATTATACGCTTTTTTCTGTTGCTTAAATAGTTAGTAGTTATAGACTGTGTGGATGCTACTAGTACAATTTTTAGATTATAACGGTTAGATAGTTGTAAACACTTATTATCTAGACAGGTAGATAAATTTATTGCATTTAGTAATAGTACTGCAGTCCTAACTGAGTTGTATACTGGTATTGAATAAAACAAAATAAATGTTTTCATTTTAATCATTTATAAAGTAGCCATTTTCCCTCCTCTTGTTGATAGATTTGATGTATTAATCAATACGGTTCTGTACATGATGTAGATAAAATATTTATATTATTTAGAGTGTCTGACATTAATATAGCTAGCTAAAAATAAAGCAACAAAGATATAAGAACTTACATACACAGATGGACAACGGTTTGTTTCATCAATATTTGCCTGAAAATTGAGTTATTCTTATTTGTCATAACTTTGAAAGGCTCGGAAAATATATTCAGAATCTTGAAACACAATTGTTATAAGTACATTGTTGTTGTTGCTGATTGTGTGTATGTGTGCATACGAATGTGCATGTCGATATGTAAAAACATACATACATATATACATACATACACATATACATACACACACACACACACACACACACATATATATAAGTATGTATATGAACATATATATATATACATATATATATATATATATATATATATATATATATATATATATATGTATCTATATATATGTATATATATAAATATGTTTATATATATATATATATCCATACATACATACTTCTGCGCACAAACATACATGTATATATGAAAAATACTATGTGTGCGTATTATAATGCGATACAGGTTATCCATTGTTCATACACACAATTTCATAAATAACTGCCTGTGATCACATAACTGATTTATGTATATATATATTGCCTTCGGAAATGCATTATGTGATCACAGGCAGTTATTTATGAAACACAACCCGAACACATTCACAAATGATGGCATGAATGCGTGGTACGAAGCCTGCTTCCCAGCTACATAGTTTCGAGTTCACTACCACATCGTAGTACCTTGGGCAAGTGTATTTTTCTACAGCCTTCGACCGGAATGGATTTTGTAGACAACGATGTAAGGCTCCATCTTTGGGATGTAGTTAACACAGACAAATTCACATTTGGAACTTGAGAAAAACTTGCATAATTTTACTGTTCCACTCACAGATTGCAGTTGGTTTGCTTGCTCGTCACCGCCCAACTCATGAACACAAGCAACGATTTCTTTACCGAATCGTTACTGGCGACGAAAACTTGTGCCTGTACATCAATATGAAGTAGTGTAAGGAATGGTTTAGCCCCGGTAAACAAGCGACACCGCATGTGAAACAAGATCTTCTTCCACGTAAAACGATGTTGCGCGTATGGTGGGACTGGGAAGGGATTATCCATTACGAATGGCTTGAACGGAACCAAATGGTCAACGCGGAACTCCATGTTCAATAGATGGAACGACTCAACACGGCTATTCAAGGGAAAAGACGTAATCGGCAGCATGGAGTTTTTTCTGCTGCACGACAACGCCCGCTCTCATATCACCAACATGACAATGGAAGCCATGCAAACGCATGGCTGGGAAGTGCTGACACACCCACCGTAATCTCCTGATTTGGCACCAACGAATGTCCACCTCTTTCGATCTCTTTCAAATGCGATGCGCGGAGTTTCGTTCAATACTGATGCAAAATTGAGAGCTTGGTTGGATCAATTTTTCGAATCGAAATCAGGTTATTTCGTAATAACGAGGTATTGAAAATCTTGTTGAACGTTGGTAAAAAGTTGTAAACAACAAGGGCGAATACATTATTGATTAATTAGTTGTTATTTTTTATTAAACCTTTTAAAAACTTTAAATTAAAAAAAAACGGTGGGAACTTAGTTGCCAACCCAATATATATATATATTTATATCTATATATAAAATTAATAAGAACAGCTGTTTGCAACGTTATGCCGTAAAGGAAAATTATAGTCGCCAATTAAACTTGACTAACGGTGTGAATAAGACGTACATTGCTAGAAATAGGAGCTGTAATCTTTTATCTCTTATCTTTTACCTGCTTCAATCATTAGATTGTGACCATGCTTGAGACACCGCATTGAAGAATTTTTAGTCGAATGAATCGACCCCAGGACTTTGTATGCGTGGTACTTATACTATCGATATTTCTTACGGAACCCCTAAGTTACAGGGACTTAAACACACCAACACTGGCTGTCAAGCAGTTGTGAGGGACAAATACAGACAGAATGTGTGTGAACGGATGGCATTTACATTGGCTGGTTTAAATTATTTGTTCGTATTGCGAGTGCTATGAATGCTGTCATGTGTCACTGTTTCTATTTTGGGATGTGTATAGCGATAATAGTCTGTTGGCGTTACCATTTTCACGACCTTTTTACTTGCATAAACTGTATCATGTAGACAAGTGTCTTCGACAATAACGTCGGGTCCATCCAAGCATTGTGGGAGAAATCTCGTTGATAGTATCTATGTGAAATGTTTGTCCAATTTTTACCTTATAATCTTAAGCTCTGCTACACCCCACTTTTTTTTATATATGTATTTGTACCATCATTATGCAAAACATTGTCGAAAGTAGTTTGGTATGTGAAGAAAGTCAATTTAAAAACGATTACACGTATTTTAGATTCAGGTGCATTTTCAAACCCCCAAACAAATTCTCCTCTCTCTCTCTCTCTCTCTATATATATATATATATATATATATATATATATAAATGTTTGTATATATATTCATACATACATGCATATATAATTACAATACACCTAAAATCTTACATATATGATACCATTCTGGAAATTATGGTTATACTTCAATTTAACTAGTTTTATACATCGGTTTACAAAAAAGCAAACACATACGCACACATTGCTGTTGGCTCTCCGTCGCTTACGACGTCGAGGGTTCCAGTTGATCCGATCAACGGAACAGCCTGCTCGTGAAATTAACGAGCACTCCACAGACACGTGTAGCCTTAACGTAGTTCTCGGGGATATTCAGCGTGACACAGTGTGACAAGTCTGACCCTTTGAATTACAGGCACAACAGAAACAGGAAGTAAGAGTGAAAGAAAGTTGTGGTGAAAGAGTACAGCAGGCTTCGCCACCATCCCCTGCCGGAGCCTCGTGGAACTTTAAGTGCTTTCGCTCAATAAACACTCACAACGCCCGGTCTGGGAATTGAAACGGCGATCCTATGACCGCGTGTCCGCTGCCCTAACCACTGGGCCATTGCGCCTCCACACACACATATATATATATATATATATATATACGAACATACATACATATGTATACACATATTAACGTACCTAACTCACACAGACACGCATGCGCACACGTGTGTATGTGTATGTGTGTGTGTGTGGTGGGGTGAGTATTAAACAGCAGTGAATGAAACGATGTTTTTTGACGTAGTTGAAATTAAAAGAAAAATCGGTAAATCTGTTCATGAGCGAAAAGATTCCATAGATCTTGTACTATAGTATTTAGACGTTTGAGAAAGTAAATGGTTTTCTACAAAGAGATTTACAGCTCCCTATTTACCTTTATTTATTAATTTTTTCTAATATGATCACAGAGATTCAAGCAGAAAATACTGATAATTTAATATTTGAATTGATGTATTTCTTCACAAATGAATAAAATATTTAAATGAGAGATGGATGCTTCATTTAAGTATGAGGCTGATCTGTTGCAAGTCCAGATACAATATACATGTTACGGTGAAGCCGTAGGAAAACGATTTAGCTTTACATGCCTCGGTTCACATAACCGCCAGAAATATTTCCTAAACACTAACTTAAAACCTTTCTTGTAAAGTAAAACGATTTCTCTTTAAAAAAGAAAGAAATTGTTTATAAGAAATATGTATGGAGTGGAGGTACGCATCTAAGTCGATCTTAGAACTTGACAATACTTTATTCAGAAGGGTATAAGGTAAATTGACCTTCGTGGAATTTCAGTTCAGAATGTAGAGAACTGAAGCTAATATCCCGGCTGCCCCGCCTGAACTATTCCCATATCTGTGACTATAATGCTGCCGCACATACATAAACCGTGAACCAAAATTCAATGCCCTTTCAGTTGATTGGTTAACATCCTTTGAAGAACACTCTTCCACAGTTTAAACAAGTAAACCTTGTGATTCTACTAATGATGTAGGACCACAATCAAGCGATTCCGGATTCGATATCATTATACAGCTGATTAGGTTGAACCATCAACAGGATTTGTGCAGAAATTCGCATTTACAAGTATACATACATGAAGGCATAAATAAATACACACATACACACACTCACACACATACACACAATCACACACAGACACACTGACACACAGACACGCAGACACAGACAAACAGACAGACAGACACACACACACACATACACACATACACTCACAAACTCACACACACGACACTACAATATTTTTTATGGAGCCTTCTGAAGGGAGAGCATTAATCTAAATACGTTCTAATTATTTGACATTATAATGCTAATGGAGCAAACAAATGTAATAAGCGTTAATGAACCTATACTCATAGTGAAATACTACAGAAGGCATTAGGAAGTCAACCCATCCTCTTTTTATACATCATCTTTTTTTAGAAAATGTATTATACCGTTTATTTCTACTGCAAAAATTTTGATATGAAGGATCTAGCGTTCTGTAAATGGTTTCGTGTGACTTGGCAATAATGCATATTTCAGGGACAGTAAATATTGATGTAATATGTGTAATGTATATTATTTCTATGAATGTATTCTCTTATCTTAAAGCGTTGACAACGTATAGTTAAGTTTTTAGCTTATTTCTGGCAGTAACACCTCTTACTGAAAAGCATAAGAGGTAATACGGATAGTGCACAGCTTATTTCGTGTATTAGATTCATAAGTGAAAAGTTTCAGACGGGAACAGAGATCCGTTCTACTACTGCTTTTCTATAATTACATATGGAAGTATTGTAGTCTCAGAATCATTGAAAAATCATTCGTCCCTATCAGCAGGAAGGCTGTCTTTGGTTCAATATTAGTTATCAACGAATGGAAATGCTGCAGTGTTTTGCGAAAACTTGTAATTTTTAAATTGACTTTGATCTGCAAGATAATGTGTTTTGTTATATACTATCTTTTGACAATAGAATTTGTTTAGTGAAATCAAAAGAACAAAAGACTTCGTTAAGAAAACGTTGAATTTTTGATCGCACGAATCATGATATTGATCGGTAACAAAAGTTGTTTGTTTCGTAGACAAATCACAATAACTTCATTAAAGTGGGCGTGAGAGTAGAGCCATTTACTAGTCAGAGAACCACACTTGCAGAAGTTTCTGCTTTCAGTGAAAATGACATGCATGTATAAAATACAATATTTTCATAAACACAAATTCCTAACAGATTGTGGGAAATGTAAGAGTAAGATATTTACATTTCTTGAACTATGCATGCGCATACGATATGGTGAAGGATGCTGTAATTTTCGCATTTTTATGTCTTGTAGTTACACTGTGATAAGTTGTAGACTTTAACATTTTTATATGTCGGAGAATCAGTGTGTATTCATATCATGCAGGTAAATTTGCTCCAGCGTTTAGAAAATATCTGGAAAAGTAATCATTTATTTCTTACAGCAGTAGGGAATTTTTAGCAATCATATGGTTATATAGAGGGCAACAAAAACCACAGCACTAGTCATCTTCAATTTACCTTTTATTATCTGGGTTAAACATAACATTATATCGGGACATTGGTTATGACGCCAAGTATCACTAAATGGTTCGTAGTATTTAGTTTCGGTGCTTTAAATTCTGATTTCATCTTTGACTGTCTTCAACTTTTATCAAGTAACAAGTGAACAAATTTTTTAAACCCGTCATGGATAAAAGAGGAGAAAACAAGTTCACTAATATACTGGAGAACATATAGTCAAATCTATCAACCGCTTCGATCAGCAGTATGGTGCCAAAATTAGAAATAACGTGTTTATAATTTCATCAATAATATGGTTGTATGAACGTGCATATGTACACAGGTGTATCTCAAAAATTTGAGATGATAGTCCAACAATCTGAGATGATAGGCTAAAACGTATGGGATTCGGGCAAGGTCCTTGCTGGGATTTGAATCATAGCGCTTAGATATTCTAATCGTCAGCCACAACGTATTGTGGCTCCATAGAATGTAAAAGTGTCATCATAAAGTGTATTAACGCCATAATGTATATGACTCGACCCATCAGCACTGTCTGACTTATGATTAATGCGACAAACTTCAAAGGAGGTGGGCGATATTTTCCGCCAAGCCGCTTTGCCGAGAATTCTAGAAGGGTGGCTTACGACTAGAAAGCTGGCAAATTCATCATCAGGCCAGAGAATTACTCAGCCATCTACATGAATTTCTGTCACTTGTCTTAGTGAGTTGATCTCCTCTACTCTTTCACTTTCCTTATGTAGAAAAATAACCCATCTTAATTTGTAGCGCCGAGTAGGTTATATGCCGTAATTGAAACTCTTTCAGCTAATTTCATACAAGCCAGCAAGTCGCATTACAGAAGATTCCTAACTATAATGTCTGTTGAACGTTGTTCCATTAATTTGACGCACTTCTAAATATTAATAATGTTGGGTAATAAAATATTTGAAAACACAAATATATTTCAATGTGGTCATACAACATCCCTAACACCGTGAACAGTCAACGAAGAATATATAACTAATTACCATACTAAAGTGAATTTGGAATCGGTTATCCGAGCAGACAGAAAACTTGCAGGTATCGAACTTCCTGATTTCTTTCTCCAGTGAATTGATATTAGTTTATGTGTGTTTGATTATCTTGAAGGTTTGATAGGGTTGATCTTAAATTAGCAGTATAGCAGGAGACACAAACGCACACAAACCCAACCCTAGAAGAATGTAAGAATGAAGACCAAAATCCGAAGATGATTATTTTCTGGGCCATGAGGGCAATACAATAGTAATAGTTATATCTGGCGTTTATTCATATGAGGAAATGCATTTGCCATACTTGGTCTTTTATACAATTTCGTTGAGTTACTTATTCATTATCATAGCTTAGTGTTCTGTGCCAAAAATGTGTCGCGTCAATAATACTAATAATTCACGAAGATAACTAGAAGCACTGTAATACATTTAATTCTTCCAATGCACATAATCATGCTGGTTGGGTAAGAGTTCCTTCCAATAGTTTCCTGGTCGATATCTCTTAACTGAAATCATATATAATTATATTCAGGAAAACTATTATCTCTCTGATTTTAAAACAAGAATAAACATCATTATCTGGCAGTATCTTGTCTTTCTATTTTATGATCTAAATGTTATCTATGAACAAAACTACCTATGAATTTGTGTTTTTAATTATTAGCGTTGTCTCATCATATGTAGACGACTGCATCTTTGAATGCTGAAACAAAAAAAAAAACGAAAAATAGAAAACTAAAAAAAGATAAACATCATCAATTCCCTTCCGGGTATGACATCAATTTTACTCTTCACTCGTATAGTAAAAAGCAATCTTACTAGACGAAGAATGAAGCTAACATTGCAAATAGAACGTAGTAACCATCTTGTTTTAAAATACATTTCTCTATATGTAAATATGTTTACATGTGTATGTATGTCTGTAAATATGTGTATATGTTAGCATCCGTTTGTCTACAAGTACCCACAAACACATTCATACATTTACACACGCGCACACACATAAATAAATACATACATACACACATACACCTCCACATACATACATATAAATGGTGTGTATGTGAATGTGTGTGTTAGTGCAAATTACATGTTGCCATGCATATAGTTCGGACTTCTTTTGTTCATGCAAATTCAGTACCTACATAATAATAATAATAATAATGCTACTACTACTACTACTACTACTACTACTACTACTACTACTACTACTACTACTACTACTTATAATAATAATAATAATAATAATAATAATAATAATAATAATAATAATAATAATAATAATAATAATAATAATAATAA
>NC_068982.1:168002821-168007642 GCF_001194135.2 Octopus bimaculoides
AGGATTTTTAATTGCTTCACATGACCAAAGCCTCCCCACCAGAAATTACCAAAAACATATAATGAAAAGAAACATAACAAGTAATTGTAGAATATGTGGAGAGGGACAAGAAACAATAAATCATATTATCTCTGGCTGCCCAGTCCTGGCTAAGAAGGAATATATTCACAGACACGCCAGAGCTGGGACCTAGATACACTGGAAGCTATGCCAACACTATGGAATAACGACAGAAAAAAAGTTGGTATAAGTACACGCCAGAAAAAATCACAGAAAATGAGAAAGCAACCATACTCTGGGATATGCCAATACACAGATAGATTAAGGCCAATAGGCCAGATATAGTTGTCAGAGATCATGAAGAAGAAAGTGCTTTCTAATAGATGTATCAATACCAGCAGATGACAACGTTTCTCTAAAAGAAATGGAGAAACTTTCAAAATACAAAGACCTGGAAATAGAGGTAAATCCAATGTGGAATCTAAATACATTAACAATTCCTATCATAGTAGGTGCCTTAGGTATAATAAAAAAAATATTCAGACAAATACATAACAAAAACACCAGGACTTACAAATATATATAACATACAGAAAATTGCACTACTGGGCACTGCACATATCCTACGCAAAACACTTTCAATACAGTAACCATAAAAGCATCACAGCAAACCACAGCACATACCCAAGGCACAAAGAGCTTCGCTCGGTAGTGAAGTGGAAGTACACTATAAAATAAAACTACTGAATAATAATGATAATGAGAAGAAGAAGAAGAAGAAGAAGAAGAAGAAGAAGAAGAAGAAGAAGAAGAAGAAGAAGAAGAAGAAGAAGAATTTGCTGGAGCGAACTCTAAAAAAAAATGAACTACCAGGTAATCAGGATAACCCTAACCCTAGACCAGTAGTGGCACCACCAAAAACACTACCTTAAGCAAAACGCATAAAATGGAATAGAGAGGATTATAGAGATGTGTTGAAAGCTTTCTCTACAGCCCAACTAAACCCAAGCAATACTGCAAATAAATTAAGTAATGTATGTAGAGATTAATAATTAAAGGTTAACTGACGTTGAAATTAGCCAAATTAGCAAATTAGAATACGAATATCCCATGGTAGACCAAGTGAAAACAGCAACAAGGCAAATGAACGAGGTAACAGATGCACAGAATCCAGTGTACGAGCAGAAAATCTCAACGAGGAAACTGAAGAAAGAATAGCGAAGAACAGATATGCGGAAAAAGAGGAGAAAGTGAAACGACCTAACAACCTTAAATATCCTCATCTATTCCACTGCTAAAGTTGTAACTACTCAACTAGGTATCAGGACGACACAGAAAAGGACCAACTATGTCAATGGACATCCTAAGTGGAAAGTAGCAATTCAAGAAGAGATCAAATTTTTGCAAGCGGACGTATCAGTTCTCGATGAACGTGCTACAGGAGTAAATTTTAAGACGAAGCGAGCTAGAAAAAAATGAAGCCGAAATATAAAATCAAAGATATTATATACCTCCATGAAACCAAGGAACTTGTGAAACAAAGAATACAACTGAAATCAAATTTTATCGACAAAACCAGGTATTCAAGATGGATGCAAAAAGAAGTTTACAGGGGAGTTGGTAAAAGCAAGATAGAAGTACAGGAGCCGCCTACGAAATTGAAGGGTTCTGGAGCAACAAGAAAAGAATATAATGCTGAAGCTCACTGGATAGAACGTGAGAAAGTGAGACTGGATCAAGTTGAAGAGCAGAAATGGGAGGTAATAGGAGTAGAAGATCTAAGATGTATTCTTAGGAAGTCTCACAAATAGAGAATCCCAGGACTGGACCGGATGCCAAACTTCTGGCTGAATTGTTTGACTGAAATATACCAAATTTTGCTACATCCCTAACTGATGTCATCCAGAACCCAGAGCAAATACCTGCCCGGCTGACCGAAGGAACAAAATACCTTCTACCAAAAATTGAAGTCACGAAAAATCCAACGAACTACCGACCAATTGCATGTTTCAACACCACCTAAAAGATCCTGACATGTATACTAACTGAAAGAATACACACTTTCCTTGAACAGAACTCTATCCTTCCACAAGCTCAAAAAGATTTTAAAAGGAATTCTCATGGATGCAAAAATCAATTACACATAACTAAAAAATTGTAGAGAATTGCCGGAGCAACAAGAAGAACCTGATTAAGGCATGGAGAGACTACAAGAAAGCATTCGATAGTGCCCCACATAATTGACTCCTCAAGGCCCTTGGGATATACAAGATCTCTCCTGTCATCTCCAAATTCTTACAAGGTAGCATGGCCAAGTGAAATACCCGTTTCCATCTAAACCATATTAATGAGAGTCAATCTAACATCATCAACATCAAACGAAGCATCTTTCAAGGTGACTCCCTCTCCCTATTACTCTTTTGCATGGCACTGATCTCACTCAAACGAACTAAATAACACTAGGTATGGGTTCAAAATGTGTAATATTATAGTAAATCATCTGTTTTATATGGACGATCTGAAGCTGTTTGCTAAAAAATTACAAAGAGCCTGTAGGGCTGTTGAAAACTGTTAAAGAGTTCAGCAATGACATGGGGGTGGATTTTGGCCTTGATAAGTGTACTAAAGCAACATCTGTAAGAGGAAAGCTCAAACAAACAGCTTCCATTCAATTGGATACTGACACTACCATCAATGTGCTTGACCCACAAGGAAGCCATAAATACCTGGGGATAAGCGAAGGAGACAGTATACATCATGCTACAGAATATAAGAAAGGAGTATTACAGGAGAATACGACTCATATTAAAAATTGAACTCAACTCCAAAAATCACATTGAAGCTATTAACATCCAGGCACGTCCAGTAGTTCAATACAGTTTTAACATCATTAACTAGAAACTTACAAAACTCCAACGCCTGGACAAGAAGCCAAAAAAAACTACTAACATCTAAGAACATGCACCACCCAAGGGGAGACGTTGATCATCTGTACCTACCGTGAGGTAATGAGGGAAGAAGAATGATTCAGGTAGAGCTGTGCTATAAGACCTCCATATTAGCAATGAACAAGTACTTATCTAGTAGAGAGGACTGGATGCTGCAGCTTGTAACCCTGAATTAGATGAAGAACCTGAAACCACTGCCACGAAAAGAGCAAAACGGATCGAACAGACTGCAAAAAATGGCGGGCAGAAACAAATTGAGGGACAGTGGCGCCAGAAGCCTCTGCATGGACAGTATATACTTCGAAGCCGAAATACTGATGTTGACCAAGTGACGACTTATCGGTGGCTGAGAAGCTCAGGACTAAAAGCAGAGACTGAAGGTTTCATATTGGCATCAAAGATCAAAGCTTGCTTACCAAAAACTACCAGGCTAACGTTCTTCAAAAAGATTCTGACCCGAAATGCAGATTCTGCGATGAATTTGATGACACAATACACCATCTCGTCTCGGGATGTCATGTGCTGACACCAAACGAATACAAAAATCGCCACGATAGTATAGGACAGTATTTACATTGGAAAATATGTAAACACTACAAAGTCAGCACTCCTGCTTATTGGTATGAATATCATCCTGAGCAAGTCGTGAAGGTAAAAATGTCACTACGCTCTGAGATTTTCCAGTCATCATCGACAGAGCGATCCAAGCTAAAAGACCAGACATAGTCTTTAAAGACTGAGAAGAAAATACTTGTAGACTGGATGTGTCTCGGCGAGTTATTGTAACAAACATGCAGATTAGATAATTAATGATAATAACCCTTTCTAGTATAAGCAGAAGGTCTGAAATTGAGGGAGGAGGATAGTCAATTATATCGACGCCAGTACTCAACTGGTACTTTTTTCATCGATCTCGAAAGGATGAAAGGCAAAAAAAAAACCTCGGCGGAATTTGAACTCAGAACGAAGCGGCAGACGAATTACCGTTAAGTATTTCACCCGGCGTGCTAATGATTCTGCCAGCACGCCCCACTTGGCAGCTCACCGAAAAATAATAATAATGGTTTCTAACATATACAGAAGGCTTCATAATTTTGTGGCGGAGTGATCTCAATGAAATCAATCCTAGAATATTTGACTGGCACTCATACTATCGACGACTCAGACGTACGAGAAGCCAAGCCATGTGCGGAGAGACGCAAGATACGAAAGTAAAAAACAAACAAAAAACAAATCAAAACAAATATTATAATAAACTACAAACAACTATAATAAGCTCTCTAAAATATTCTAAATATTTCAGAAAGCTTATTATAGTTTTCATCTAGTTATAATTTACAACCATTAGGATTGACAATGTTTCCGATAAACAAATGTGAATCGGTTACTAATGAAAACTTATTTGTATAATTACTTTCCAGTCTGTTGCCACAAAAGACATCATGTTTGAAACATAAGGAGGATTATATTGATTGCAATAGAAATTAAATGAAATTTTGTTAAAGCAACTCTATTTGTACCAATAAATCAATTTCTTTAAAAGCAACCTATTGTCTCAAAAAGTATCTGACAGATATTTTGTAAGAATACTATTATATCACTTCCCTCATATTACAATAACTAGAGGAATGACAATAAAGTTTTGTCTGAAGGTGTACGGATATAGATCACACATCCAATACCACCTAAACGACTTTAACATGGATACAACGAAATCAGCGACCAATTGTCAGTAAAACTATGAATACAACTAATTTTCGAATTACAAATTACACGCGCACAGACACGGATACACAGACACAGGCGTGCAAATAACAGACACACATACACACACACACACACACACACACACACACACACACACACACACACA
>NC_068982.1:168008023-168010020 GCF_001194135.2 Octopus bimaculoides
GCTCTTCCGATCTAAATATAGCTTATGAAAAGGCTTATAAGGCTTCCTGGACCAATGTGGCTTCGTCTTTATACATTATCACCAGCAAGCAATCGGCAAACATTACTGGTGACAAAATTGTTCATTATATGGGGATTTACACTATGCAAAGTCAAAAAAAATAATAATCCGCCTCGAAGAAGCTTTCTATAATACATAAGAAAACCATCGCAATGAATATAGTTTTCTAATGTGGATAGCTTAGTGAGAGCAGTGTCGTGTATAAATTTAGAATAACGAGCTAAATAATTACCAGTTGAACACTAGGGTCCATGTAATCTATTAACCCCTAAACCTGCTGGCTTTGTACCAAAATTATTATTATTATTATTATTATTATTATTATTATTATTATTATTATTATTATTATTATTATTATTATTATTATTATTATTATTATTTTATGTTTGACTTTTGCTTTGCATTTGTACAAGTTGGATCCAAGTCTCACTCAGAAACCTCAAGAGACAAGTTAGAAGTTCATGTAGGTGTTATGCCTAGGGTACCATATATTTCGATATTATTATTATTATTATTATTATTATTATTATCTTCTTTTTATCATAGATTTTGTTGGCGCTCCTAGAGTGTTTCATGCGTAGCGGGCTTGCTACCCGCAGCATATAGTATCATGTTATCCGCTCTTTTTAGCTATCTATAATACTTTCCTGATTATTCTGGCCGTGTCAAGGAGGCAAACCTTTTGTAACATTTCTGCTGGGCACTCTATTCCAATTTCCTTGATATTCCTCTTGATGTCTTCTGATACTGTGCCCAAGGACCCAACAATAATTGGCACTATCTTCACCTTCTTCATTTTCCATAGCCGGGCTCTTTCGTACTTAAGAGGGTTGTATCTATCTATTTCAATTTACTCTAAATTGAAAAGAGAAACGGAACATGCATACATACATACATACATACATACATACATAGAATTATACTATATTTGAAGCATTAAAATGTTTCATAAACTCATAACTGTAAAATTTCGAAATAAACGAATGAAAAGAAATGCAAAAGAAGCGCAATAGATTTACATTTACTGAATATTTTAATAGCTAGTATTTAAAAAGCCGTTGATAAGAGTGAATAAGTATTATCCGTAGTTCTGAACTGCAAGTGTATGTGCAGATGAAGGGATGTAAATTTTAAACGAGAGTATATTCTATCCTGTTGTTTTCCATATTCTACTCCTTGGCTTTGTGATGTGTGGTTTTGATAGATTGTAATATCTAAAGTTTTAATTTCCTCAGACATTTTCTTTCAAAAGAAGCATTTGAATGAATGCTTAAATTAGATATGCAGTACCTGAACAGTACTTCTGACGTAAGGTTCACCAGATACTTTACATGACATGCTGTACGCCAAGTAAGCTCGTCAATACAACCACTTTGTTGTTAAGACAGTTGACCAGTGTGCATACTTTATCGCTGTGTGTGTGGGCCGATCCTGGGATAGATATTTTTATCTGTGGTGCCTCAGATGTTCCAGCTGTATATCTAGTAACTTTTATGGATCGCTGGCTGGATACACCTACGAATCTCTCATCAAATTGCAGCTGTGTTACAAGACAAGTCCATTTGTTGAAGGCGTGAATTTTCTTTCTGATTTAAGACCATACAAAGAGCTGGTAAATAGTGCTGAGCAGCCATTGCCAGTCAATACTCTTTAGTACTGCTTGGTGTTAGCGCTATTATCCACAGCTTTTTTGCATCTTTTCCTTACACGAGAAACTTCATTTTGCACGTAAGGTTGACTGTTAAATAAAGCTGATTCTTAATGCACAGGCAGACACCTGCGCACAACGCTCATGTAGAAGTTGGTATTAATAAAAAACTTTGTTATTCTGTAAGTCAGGGCAGAAGAAACATCTGGTGTCGTCGAAAAGTTTCATTTCCATTTCATACATACACATATACAATACACATTTCCATTTTTCATTTAAACCACTAAAA
>NC_068982.1:168010522-168012288 GCF_001194135.2 Octopus bimaculoides
TGTGTGTGTGTGTGTGTGTGTGTGTGTGTGTGTGTGTGTGTGTGTGTGTGTTTGTATATGCGTTTCTTCGCCACCACCGGTTGACAACCAGTTTGGATGAATTTGATATCAGCATTTGATATAAGCATAGTTTCAACCACTCTACGTTCTTCGCACGCATATCTCTGTTGTCGAAGGTAAATTTTTATTCAACTCCCGGGGAAATTTTCATTTTCAGGATCTCAGAAATGAAGAATATCCTGATGTGGCGATTTTTCAGTTTCGTAACCATTGGAAATTTTTAAATTCGCATTACAATACAACGAACCATGCGGTTTTTAACCAATTGTCTAATTTTATGTTCTGTAGACTCTACATCTCCATTGGGCTGCGCAAGTTTTGGTATAAATAGAACGAGACAATAAAATATAAGTAATACACGTTCAGCGAAAGTAGTAGTGGAAATGTTGAGATACGAACCACTACCACTTTCACTTAAAGCTTCATTGCCTTATCTACCCAGCCAGCTATGTCACTCATGTTCATGTTTTATACAGGTGGAGCAGTGTAAATTTGATATTTAAGCCTGGCTGACAACTTGGTAACTTCTACTTATTGAAATCTGGCACATTCCTGATTAAGCTGACCTGCGGTGCTTCAAGTGCAAATTCAATTCTCAGACATAAACACACACACACACACACACACACACACACACACACACACACACACATACATACACATACACGCACACGCGCACACATACACACATACACACACGTTTCAAACACGAAGAAATAAAATTCAGACAACAACAATGATAGCTAATATATCATGCTATATAGCGTACATGAGCAGACTCTAGATTCCAATTAACAATATTACATTATTAGGAAAGGAAGAAACACGCAAATATAAATGTAAATAATACTGTGAATAAAGGTTAATAACATTTTTTCCTAATCTCAAAAACGAACGAAAGATGAACGAAAATATTCAAAATTGTAAGGAAATAAAAATCAAACAATAAAAATACAACGAAAAATAGAAAAGTTCTCCTGGCTGTGAATCAAAAACAGAGATAAAAATATAAAGAAACGCATTTTGATTACAATATATATATATATATATATATATATATATATATATATATATGTATGTATGTATATATATATATATATATGTATATGTGTGTGTGTATGTGTGTGTGTGTGCATGAGTGTGGGTAAGCAGGCAACGGCGATAATCTCTGCGATATATATAATGGTTTTTAGCTAATTATATATTTTTCGTTCCTTCGTTTTACGTCAACGACATATCATATTCTATATTAGCATCGCATTCTTCTTATTTTCGATTTATAGCGCTATTAATATTGGCGATATTTAATATTGAATATTATATTAAATAATAACGGAAGTTGAAAAACATCTGCGCTTTTGTTTTACTATTTTCACTTTATCTTTGCGTTTTGGATTAATATTGGGCTTCCACATATTTTCAAGAATTCTTCATGATAGTACTTTCTTTCTCAGCTTCATTTTTCTACTACAACTACTAATTATCTATGAGGGAAGGAAAATATACCGTAAATCTTTTCTTGCATAATTAATTGATAAAAGTGAAATATATGTATATATGTATGTATGTATGTATATAAATATATATATACACACATATATATATATATATGTGTGTGTGTGTGTGTGTGTGTGTATAACCTGACTGATATATAAATGTATGTGTGTATGTACATATATATATATATATATATATATATATATATA
>NC_068982.1:168012298-168013921 GCF_001194135.2 Octopus bimaculoides
AGAGAGAGAGAGAGAGAGAGAGAGAGAGAGAGAGAGAGAGAGAGAGAGAGAGAGATGTGTGTGTGTAATAATATAAATAATATATAAATATATACATATATCCATATATATATGTACATACCTACATCTATATCTATACATACATGCATATATGTGTAAAGGACATCACAAAGAACGTTAAACAATGAGAAACGAAAACATAAAGACGAAGACAGAAAACGAACATTTTTTCGAACAACGAAAAAAATAAACAGAGAAACGAGACATAAAGAATATTTCCCTTCTCCAGTTATCCCTGTTCCATCTACTCCGCGTATCGAAGGCAAGGACAATACGCAACTTCGTTGGAACAGTCCTTCTCGCAAAGTAAATTAAATAAAAGACATTTTAAAATCCACGAAGATCAGAACTTAACTGCAGCGTTTGGTGGTTCAAATCGGATATGCAATGTATATGGGTATCTTTTCAATAGACCCATGCTGGATCTAAGGTGTACGTACAGGTGGTCAGACAGCATAAGGAGTAGACAACCATCGTATATATATATATAGATATATATATATATGTAATACAAAGAATATGTATGCATATATACACACATATATGTACATACTTACATCTATGTGTATATCGATGCATATATATATATATATATATATATATAATGTGTCTGTGTCGTTTAGAAAAATATATATCGATGCGTTGACAAGTTCTTCCATCATGCACACTATGTTATTTGTTTCCTTCCAACAGAATAATATAAGCCAAACATTTCAACCATTTAGCCAGGAGTAAATGAGTAAGAAAATACAATTTTAAGTTACTAATAACATATTTTATGTTGTATAAAATATCTGATTATCAATAATTGCGTTGTGAATAAAAGAGAGTGAGACTAGTATGCTTGTAGCTACACATTGGTTCCAAAATTTGGTAATGGTTTCAAATTTAGGGGGACGGGGTAAGTCGATTTCATCAAAGCCAGAGGTCTGTTGCTACTTATTTTATCGACCCCGAAGGGATGAATGGTAAAGTCGATCGTGGCAGAATTTGAATTCAGAACATACATGCTAACGATCCTGTCAGTTCACCTCCTTATTTTAACCATACATTGCGTGCGTTGTATTAATTAAACCTGAGTACTACATGAAAGGCACAAACACTTTGTAGAAAACTCATATATGATCATTCAGTGAGAGAATCACTAATTAATTACTAGCCGAAGAATTTTTCTTTTTAATATGCTAATTTGTTTATACTTTTACGTGTTCAATATTTGTACATCGTTTCAATGATTCTAAAATAATCACTATTAACAATTACAATGAAGTCTATGTTTGTACAAGCGCAGACGTGGCTGTGTGATAAGAAGTTTGCTTGCCAAACACATGTCTCCGGGTTCAGTCCCACTACGTTGCACATTGGTCAAGTGTCTTCTGCTATATCTCCAGGCCGACCGAAGCCTTCTGAGAAACTGAAAGAAGTTCATTGTATACTATGTGCCGCCTGAATATATACTTTCGCTTACTTTTTTGTGTGTTTTACTACATAAATGTCACCTACTGCCTACCCTCAGTAATTACTAACGGCACGTGCCTGGTATATATATATATATATATATAT
>NC_068982.1:168014016-168020565 GCF_001194135.2 Octopus bimaculoides
TTTACTCTTTTACTCTTTTACTCTTTCACTTGTTTCAGCCATTTGACTGCGGCCATGATAGAGCACCACCTTTAGTCGTGCAAATCGACCCCAGGACTTATTCTTTGGAAGCCTAGTACTTATTCTATCGTCATTTTTTGCCAAACCGCTAAGTTATAGTATTGTTATAGGAAGAACATGTTTGGTCATCTGTTTTCTCAGTAAGGATAGATATGGTTGTAAAATAACACAAACATGAATACTCTGTAAATCTTAACAGATCTCTGGCAGCCCCTAAATATCTTGGGTCCAGAAAATGTTTATGATGAGGTTTGCTGGGAATGTAGATATGAAGAATAAATTGATCTTATATCGCATATAGAGGTGGTAGACAGGTTTCTAAAATCACTAGAAGAAATAACATGCAATGCCTGTATACTTATACGTAAATTTATTGACTTCTACACACATTTCGCTGTCATTAAAAAAAAAAAAAGAGAAGCAGAAACCCCACATGAATTAATGGAATTTGGTGAGTGTTGTTTTAAATAATTAGATAATTATTTCGTTTAAAAAAAGCAAAAGTATACTACTTCACAAATTTAAACACATCTGACAGACACATACTTATGCTTATACTACTACTACTACTACTACTACTACTACTACTACTACTACTACTACTACTACTGCTGCTGCTGCTACTGCTACTGCTGCTGCTGCCGCCGCCGCTGCTGCTGCAGCTGCCACCGCCGCTGCTGTTGCTGCTGTTGCTGCCGCCGCTGCCGCTGCTGCCGCTGCTGTTGTTGTTGCTACAGTAACTAGTATTCACACACCCACACACATGCATGCACATACACTCATGGACAAAATCTCAACTACACATCCGTACGCTTATATACAATTGCCTAATCGTAAACACACATATACACATACATGATACGTATATATGTACTTGTGTGTGTGTGTGTGTGTGTGTGATTCTGTGTGTATGTGTGTGTTTGTGTGAGTGTATACATATAAACACAGACATACGTACATACAGAAACATGCCAACACATGTATAAATCAACTCACTAACACCTTTATGTAGACAGGAAATCTAAAGTATTATTTTTAGAAGAGACATCAACAGGAGGATGTTTTGGCTATCATGCCTTTCTCAGTTTGGATTAGAGATGTAAATGAAATCAATTGATTTCAGTCAAGCAAATGTAATTCGAAAATCAGTAGTAGCAAACGAATCCTCTTTATGTCATCACCGACCTTCGCGTATTTAGTACTCAAACAGTAACATTAGTCAGGTAACATTTCTCTACATTTCATACAAGAAGCAAAAGGACTAAACTTTCAAATTAGAACTAATCTTCATCTTACTTGTTAAGGTTATTAAGATATTCTCGGGAAGGAATCATATACCAATATATGTTGCCTAGTCGTTAATTTGTACTTATCTTGTTCATTGTAGTCACGAATAGACACAAGCATTATTTCTAGTCTCCGCCTTTTGACCCTGCGCTGCATCAGAATTTGATAGTTGGGAGAGAAAGAGAACTGTTGGCCGCTACTCGTTTTGAACCGAGTAAACTGAAACAACGTGAAATGAAAAACCTTATTTGAGCATACAATTCCGGTTTAGGAATTGAACGCACGATAATATGATCGTGAGCCAAATACCTTAACCACCAGGATACACGTCTTCAAAAGGAGTCCTGCAGCATGCAACCACCAGTTATTTATCGGCAAATATTTGCTAGTTTAATTCCTCTTATAAAAAGCTATCTGTATTGGAGCAGGTTGAGATGTATTTCACATCTTATTCACTATTATAGAAATCGGAGGTTAGCATTGTTTCTATAAGTTCCTATTATTTTGTACTGATCAGCTTCAACTTGACGTAAACCACGAGAATATGAGAACCACGTCCCCAGGTTCCAAAGACCGCACAATGTCAATTGCACCGATGGTTACAGTTTTCTCCACCATAAAATCTTTAGTTTTCCGTATCTATACAAATAATTTGTTAGATTTGGATTCTGAGTGTTTCTCAGAAAAAAAGAAATCATGACCATATAAGATATGTACGACAATTTAGTTTGGCGGGGCTTATCCCACCAGAAGCTGAGCAGCTACAATGCAGTCACTCGATCTGCTAGTAATAGAATCCGAATTCCTTCAGATCGAACTCTACAATCGACGCATTAGGCGATGGAGTTTTAGGTATAAAGAACAAAAAAAACAAAAAAAAAGATGAGGACGGTCATGATAGCCACACTTTTGATAATAATTATCTGAATTTATACATTTTGAGATCGCTTTATAATGTTGAACTGAATAGTATTATAGTATCAATTCTTGTCCCATTCGTTTCAGCATTCAAGTACTACCTTTCAGCAACTCTAACTCGATAATATCAGTATCATCAAAATATTGTGATCGATGCGTTCGAGAATACTACGTTTTTAACACTTGTCATTAGGCCTAATTAAGAAATCTATATTTCTATTTTTATAATATCGCAGTGCATAATTTAATTCAGTCATTTCGATAAATTGATAAGTTAAATAAACATTGATGCATTGATAAATATACTGTGTTTGTCAATAGACACTGCAAAAAATATAATCTGCTTCGCTCTTGAGTATTGTTAAATTTGTGAAAATATATACACCTACTTAATCAAACGTAATTGGAAACAATTGCAAAGAGGTTGAAACGATTGAGATTAGTCACCTTGCTGTTCGATCGTGACTCCATCGACTTTTTCAAGTACGTCCTGGAGAGGAGAGTGGGGGTGAAACAAAGTGTTTTTCTGTGAATTTACCAAGATGTGTAACAGTGGTGGAAAATGATAACCTGAACTGATCTACTCAGGGTACACGCCTGTAAATTGGGGGCAACAGTTATATGAAGGACTGTGCCCCAGTTGATCAGAAAAACATTGGCCCTAGTTGGAAACTTTCTTGTAACAAGAGATCTGTTTCATCCATGTATTCGTATATTTTCTGTTCTATGTATTCCTTTCATCTCATTCCTCACCACTCTCTTCTTCTTTACCTGGTTTTATGCAATCGCTCTCTCAAATTTTAGACTGCCTTTTTAGTGTCCCTCATATCTGACGCCCCTTTGGCAAATAAATTATCATCACCATCATCATTATCATCATTATCGTCATTATCAACAACAGCCGTAGCAGCATCGTTACTTAAGACAGCAATCTGGCAGAATCGTTAGTACACTGGGAAAAATGCTTAAAGGCATTTCGTCTGTCTTAATGCACTGAGTTCAAATGTTGCTGGGATCGATTTTGCCTTTTTTCCTTCAGAGGTCGATAAAATAAGTACCAATTGATCAATGTGATCAATGTAATCAACGTGATGAACGTAACTAATTTACCCCTCGCTCTAAATCGCTGGCCTTGTGCCAACATTTGAAATCATTAGTGAGTGAGAGAGCAAAACATACCATGAAAGTGTCGATGAAGTACAAACATACGAAGCTCAATATAGCCGTCATGACTACCCGTCTCATCAGGTTACTCCAGCCACATGCATCAGAACAATATGTGCGCGACTTTGTGATCTAGTAACAAGATAAACAGCGCATGATCCTGCCTTAGATGCCAAGAACCCTCCTATTGGGTTACAGCAAGTAATCTTGGATGCCGAGAACCCTCCTAAGTATCATAGCTGTACTTAGCTATGTTTCTATACTTCTCATATTAATTTTGTTTATCATTTCGGACTGTAAAGTTAATTATCTGGCACTTTCTATTCTCTTTATATACTACTACAAAATCAGGCCTTATAGTTTCTATTACTCTGTCAGTCTAAATGTTAAAGTCCCACAACACCTTGTATTTCTTACTTTCTGGAACTTTACTATGTTCATGTTCATACTATTTATTAGTATGTTCAAATCCTAACTTTCTACATAGCTCCCAGTAGATTGATCTCCCTAGGTTGTCATGTTTTTTTCTTGTATCCTTTCTGTGTCAGCATGTTACATTCATTTACTATATGAGTAACGCTTTTCTCTTTTGATTTGCATAATCGACATTAGAAATCTACTTTTATTTTCTTTATCTTGGCTATTATCCAATTAGTCCTTAATGCTTGATCTTGTGCACCTACAAACAACTTCCTGTCTCCCTCTTCAGCTTTCCTTTCTGCAGCCATAACCATGTCTCACTACTACTATTTGCTGCAACTATCTTTGGAAATTTACCATGCAACGCCTTATCCTGGTTTTTAACTTCATGCGGGTTTTTGGTTTCCCTATGTCTTACTGTTTACGTTGGAGCCAAGCATATCTTGAACGATAATTACGCTTCCTGTCGAAGAAGTAACCAGCACATAAAAAAAGAACCTCTATCATTAAGTATATAATTCGTAGAGACGTGAAGCTAATATTTACCTCGCAACCGGAAGCTCAAAATATTCGGAAGAAGATTGATCAGCAGCAGTATAAGCATACAGACGGAACGATCAGAGGACATTGGCAAGAATTTTCAAGAACGAATGAAACCCGAAAGAGCATGCTTCAAGAGTACTCTGTAGTTCCACTAAATATGGAGTATCGTGACATCAAAGTCATGGTCAACCAAGTTTTGCCCTTCAAAGATCAGGGCTGACGGATCGTAACAATAAAAGAATATGTGAAAATAATAGGGCAGAAATCTAGCCTAACAGCACTGAATGGAAACATCACTGGAGTTCCGGGTGTTGGTTGTTGTAGATACCATTGACTATAATTTTTTCCTATTCCGCTTTGCGTTTCTGTTAGAAATAATTATTCGGGTGGCCAATATGGTGAATGGTGGAATTAGTAGAGTAACGGGGAAATTGTCATGAGGTATTTAGTGTTGAACATTTAAAACGCGTGTTCAAATGCCGAGGCCGAGGTTAAGTTTCACTCTTCCATGCTCAATAATTTAACAGCCGGTAAAAAAAAAAGCGAGATTGACACAATGGTTTATACACTGCACTCAAAATGTATGGGCGTAAACTTATCTTAGAAAAATAAATATCAGGAGTGTCAAATTTGATCAATTTGTGACAGAAAAAAACTTATCCATTCATGTAATCGACTCAAAATCACCACCCCAAAATTCATATTGTCTTTCTTCTATCCGTAATCTATGATATAAGTAACTCGAATATTAGTTTGAAATCTTGGCACAGATCCAGTAATTTCGGATAAAGCGTAAGCTGTTCACGTCGAAGTGCCGATAAGCATTTTGCCAAGCGTACTGACGAATCTGTCTACTTGCAGCCTTAAATAACTCCAATATCGATTTCAAATTTTTGTAGAAGGCCAGCAATTTCGAGGAAGGGGTTAGGTCGATTACATCGACCCCCAGTACTCAGGTGGTGCTTATTTTATCGACACTGAAAGGATGGAAGGCAAAGACGATCTCGGTGGAATTTGAACTCAGAATATAAAGACGGACGAAATGCCGCTAAGCATTTATCCGGCGTAGTAACGATTCTGCCAGGTCTCCGCCTTCAATAATTCCAGTATTAAAATTGATTCTGCTACTATATAGCACATATAAAAATATTTGCTTTGTGTCAACTCAGAAACAAAACAAAAACCAGCAAACACACACGCCAAAAAATCACAAAATATTCTTGATGTTTCATGTAATCTGAGTATGTGTGTCTTCTTGTTGCTGGTGACATTATTATAGAAAAAGGTAGCTTCAAGTATTTATCTCTGAAGAAATTTGTGTAGTATTAATAAAGACTATTATTTTTTTTTCTGTACTATAAAAGAAAGATAAAAAAAGAAGAAAAGCAGCAGCAACATTTAAAAAAATATATAAAATCATTTTAACAATGATATTGCTGTCTTCTTAATATATTACATTTCGAATCTCGTCGCAAAAGTGAAAGTAAAAAAAAACCAAACCCCCAAATATCCGTATTTAAAAGAACTAGAAGCCAATAGATGTACATACATACAACTATCTATGTGTGTGCGTGCGTGCGTGTGTGTGTACGTACCGCACATACAAGATGCAAACACATATAACTATATGTACGAATGTGTGTGTATGTGTATGTGTCACCTCCATCTATTTTTCTTGTTTATCTGTCATTCTCACAATGCAAGAAGAACGCGGTAACTGTGCTTAGAGAGGTGGAAGCATGACAAGACTTGATCAAAAGAAAAGTGAGAGAGAGAGAAAGAGAGAAAAGAGAGAGAAAGGGTGAGAGCGTGAGATTGAGTAAGACAGATTTAGAGAAGGAAATGTTCTGCTGTCATGGAACAGCCAGGCTTAGAGCCCAAGCAATATATGAGAATGGAAAAACAAAAATGTAATTTCTTGTAAGTATTCGAAGAAAGGTGGAAGGTATTTCAGGGAAATGAAGAGATGAAGTGACAAATTTTCATTGGGGAAAAACAGAAATGGACCCCAACGCACACACACATATACATTCACAAACACATACACATACAAACACATATAACGCGTATATGTATGTATGCATGAAAGAAGAAATAAAAAGGTGTAGAGGGGGTGTGAGTCGCTGTCAAAATTGCAAGAAATCTGAAAGAATACAA
>NC_068982.1:168021680-168028257 GCF_001194135.2 Octopus bimaculoides
TGTGTGTGTGTGTGTGTGTGTGTGTGTGTGTGTGTGTGTGTGTGTGTAAAATTATAGCATCAATTAAATAACAAATGAAACCTAACACACAGCAGCCATCAACTAGAACATCACTCCTCTCATACAACAGTTCCATACAAAAATTATCCTCGCTGTTACCACTGAACAACAAAATACATAAAACAAGGTATTTGATGAATACAAACAACAGCCAACCTTCACTTCGACATTCTTGCTAAATATACGTGGCACCAACCCATCACGCAATGCCAAAAATATGAAAAAGGAAGGTTCCATACATAATAAGTTGGCTAGCTGAAATGGAACAATATATTTTTTCCTGCTAGCGGAAATCCACCTAATCAACACTCACATACATGCCGAGCTGAAAATAAAAATTTTACCATCACCAGTGCAGATCGTAAAGACCGAAATAATGGAGGGTCCGACATTTTCCCCCATGATTCCTTTGCCATGGATGTCAAGGACATATTTCCTAATGGCTACAGTGAATCCATATCGCTATTCAACAGAGTTAATGACAGAACTATTGCCGGTCTCTTCAGTCCTCTTCAAGCTCCTCTACCCTTTAAAGGGTGTCTCAACAAAATCAAGTCCTTTCTCCAAAAGTGCAGCTGCGTCAACATATTGCTGATGTGCGATTTTATCCACCCTTATGTGAACTGGCCTACAAATACTCTGAAACCAAGTAGCTGCACTTCACTAGACAAAGCCGCAGCAGACTTACTATTTATTATAATTTAATAGATGAATTTCTCCTAACCCAACTTACACTTCAGCAAACAAGGCAAGACAAAACTATCCTGGATCTGATATTAGCGAACCACTTTATCTCCATCCATAATGTTTCTCTTGAAATATATACTCACATACACATATATATGTACACGTGTATGTCTCTCTTATGTATGTATACGTGTCTGTGCGCGCGCGCGCGCGTGTATTTCAAGGAAACATGCCTAGTACTGTATTCTACATGCAAAGAGTCAATTGTATAGGTTACATTCACCAACACAGAAACGCCTACATTGTGACTCAAAGAACAGAGTATGTCAGATATGCTACTACGGTAATTCAGATCAAAAACTCAAATCACCTTAAAATTAACTTGCATTAATTATCATATATGTCTCTCATTAACTTTCTTCTTTTTAATATTCACATATAAAATAAGGCGGGCGAGCTGGCAGAAACATTAGCACACCGGGCGAAATGCTTAGCAGTATTTCGTCTGCCGCTACGTTCTGAGTTCAAATTCCGCCGAAGTCGACTTTGCTTTCATCCTTTCGGGGTCGTTAAATTAAGTACTAGTCACGCACTGGGGTCGATGTAAACGACTTAATCCCTTTGTCTCTGCCTGTTTGTCCCCTGTATGTTTAGCCCCTTGTGGGCAATAAAGAAATAAGAAACGTTAGCACGCCTGGCGAAATGCTTAGCAGTAATTCGTTTGTCCATACGTTCTGAGTTCAAATTTCGCCGAGGTCGACTTTGCCTTTTTCCTTTCGGGGTCGATAAATTAAGTACCAGTTACACACTGGGGTAGATCTAATCAACTGACCCTCTTCCCAAAAACTTCGGACCTTGTGCCTAGAGTAGAAATGAATATTCACACATAAAGTCAGGCGCGTGCTGACAGAATCATTAGCATACCGGGAAAAATGCTTAGCAGTATTTCGTCCGTTTTCTTTTTCTGAGATCAAATTCCGCCGAGGTTGACTTTGCTTTTACTCCTTTCGAGGTCGATAAAATAGGTACAAATTGATAATAGGGGTCGATGAAATCGACTTAAATCCCGAAATTGCTGGTCTTGTGACAAAATTTGAAACCATTATTCACATATAAATACATGTACGCACACATACACACATATTTACATGCATACCACACACACTCATTCTACGCATTTTGTATAATTCTAAGTTCCTTTACTAGAGATGATGTCAGAAACTTACCGTGCTGATGACGGTTAAGGAGTCAGAATTACAGGCATGCTTCTTTCTTTTACGATTTATGAACTTTGGAAAGTTATTGAATCTGGAAATTACCCCCCCCACCCCATCTGAAGTGAAGCTGGTCGTAATTGTCAATTGGTAATAATGATAGAGAGATATATTTTTAAAAAATCAAGAATTTATGTTGTGTGATATTGGATCTACCTGTACTTTTCTATGTTTTTCAAGTACATGATACTAGCCCCTCCGAGTTATTTCCCTTAGCTCATTTTTGTTTATACACTTATATGCACACACGCGCGTGATTATATACACACGCACACACACACACGCACACACACAAACACACACATATTACACACAAACACACATACTTCAACGAGCACGATATCGGCTACTACTAGCGCTAATGCAATTGCCGCCGCCACCCCCACTACTACCGCTACTGCTACTTCTACTACAACTACTATGGCGACTAGCACTATTACGAGAGAGAGAGAGAGAGAGAGAGAGAGAGAGAGAGAGAGAGAGAGAGAGAGGGCGGAGAATTCCAAGTGAAAATATGGTCCTTCATTTCGCAAGTGGTAACTATCAACTTTGAAGATGGTGGTCACTAAAATTGAATGTAGTGAGATATGCAGCTGAGTTGCGCATTGAAAGGCAAGGTGTGACTTAGTTGGCATAATTCCCTTTAATTCTTACAATACTGTGCTGACCAATGTCTTTTGACTTCGCCACGGGAAATCTAATTACACATAGAGCCGATTCGAAAACACTCGGAGAAATTTTATTAAATCTAATTTTCCACTTGACTCCAAATGAAACAAGAACTGTATCACGTTTTACATATATATTTCAACTGTTTTCATTTTTATCTACAAAAGAAGAAATATGTATATAATTTTTTTCCGATTATTCTTATCTGTTTTCTAAGCTTATCTACAGTTATGTTACTGAAACTTCTGAAGCACAATTGAAAGAAATGAAATTTCCAAAGTAGCGTTATCAGTGAATTTACAGTGATTAATTGGTGAAATGAAATTTTAAATTAAATTATTTAAAAAATAGTTGATGAAGACAGCATGTGTCGTGTTGTAATTATTTTATGAAGGAAACATAGAAGAGAATACGGTTTTCTAAGAACGTTTCTGTCATTTGCAAACCAAGCAGAACGAAAGCAAAAAGTTACACACACATACATCACACATACACAACTACATACACATACACATGCACATACACAAATACATACACGTAGATGTATGTTCGTGCACTTGAGTATAAATGCATGCTTGCTTAGTTGCACAGTTTTCTCCGAGACTTTTGTACTCTCTTCTATCTGTTGAATCACCACATTGTTTGGTCGGATGTTCCGTTAAGTTTGCTGCTACATCAAGCGTTAAACCTGTGTCTTCAAATATCTAATCACACCACCTCTCGGACAGTCTAAAACATGGCCCGGGGATTTTTAGAAGTCTTAGCGTAGATCCATTGGTATGTTGTCATTTGATGGACTTCTATTACAAGGTCCTTATTTCCTCAATTTCTTATTACAACGGTCATGGTTACATTATGTGACGAGCCTTTCTTACACCCGGATCGTAATGATAAATTCAGTATTTTAAGGACCACTTTTCTAAGGTGTAAGATGGGAGAATAATGAACAGTCTCCCTCATATTAATTGGTGAAATGTTTGCTTGGGGTATACAGCTGCCAACATGTCCAGCTGAGATCAGATTTTCTTTTTTTTAAGCATTATATCTCCCTTCGTAGTAAACTATAAATATTGATTTCATATTTTATCGAAACAGGCTATATGAAAAGTAAAGTTGACATTATCGGAATTTGAACACAGTACGTAGAGGTGAATGAAATGCTGCTAAGCCTTTTGCCCGACGTGTTAGCGTTTCTGCGAGCACACTGTCTTTAGTAAGCTATAAATATTCTTTTCTACTCTAGGTACAAGGGCCGAAAGTTTTAAGGAGAGTGCCAGTCGATTATATCGACTCCAGTGCGTAACTGGTACTTAATATATCGACCCCGAAAGGATGAAAGGCAAAGTCGATCTCGGCGGAATTCGAACTCAGAACGGAACGTCAGACGTAATACCGCTAAGCATTTCGCCCGGCGCGCTAATGTTTCTGCCAGGTCGCCGCCTTGTAAGTTATAAATATTATAATCATTTCAATGTATGCTAGTGGTGTAGTTAGCGCGTCAGGTTAGATGTTTGATTTGATTTTTCTTTTCAATATTTGTTCTAATTGAGAGGCGGTGAGCTGGCAGAATCATTTGCACACCAGGCAAAAAATGCTTAGCGCATTTAGCCCGCCTTTCGGTTCTGACTTCAAATTCCGCTGTGGTTAACTTTGCTTTTCATCGTTCGAGGTCGATAAAGTAAGTACCACTTGAACACTGGGGTCGATGTAATGGACTTATCCCCTTCTCCCGAGATTGCTGACCTTGTGCCAAAATTTGAAACGAATATTTGTTCCAACGTACTGCGGTTTCAGTTCAGATCTCACTGACGTTACTTTTGTCTTTCATTCTTGTGGTGGCGATAAACAAGTACCGTTCAAGTTCTGGGTCGATGACATCAACCAATGCCATCCCAAGTATTTCAGGTCATGTACGCATATTGGAAATAATTGTGATTATTGAGTTATTCGCTCTGAAATTTGTTTATTTTCCCTTTGACTTGCCCTTCAATTTGAACAGCGAGCATGCATAATTCTCCATGTAGACACCATATTCATTACCACCACTCTCGCTTACATTCTCTTTCTCCCTCTTTCCCTCTCTCTCTCTCTCTCTCTCTCTCTCTCTCTCTCTCTTTTTCTCTGACTCTTTGTCACTTTCTCTCTAACTTTCGCGCGCACCAATCGTTAAGTTAGTCTCTTGGAGAGCAGTACATAACACGATTACACACACACACACACACAAATAGCTATTCTTCTTTTCTTTTTTACATTATTCCTCCCTTTCATAGTTAACTATAAATATTATAATTATAATTAATATTTCCATTCTGGATAATCTTCATTTTTTTTTCTATTGACTTCCTCATAAGGCTGAAAATTATGTGCAATTCTTTATGTGTTTTCTGTGTTATAGAACTCTCTTTCTCTTCCTTACTAACTGAATCGCTCTCTCACACACTCATACTCCTCTCTCTCACTCTGCCTCTCTTTCATTCTCCCTATCTCACTCCCCCTCTCTTTCTCAAGCATCAGATTTGATTTTACTCGAAAACAAGTCGTAATGGTTTTTTCTTTCTAACATCATTTCTCCCTTCATAATTAACTATAAATATTATAATAATTATTCATATTTCCCACATTAATGTTTCCTTTATTTTGTTAACTGTCTTGCCCCTCATTTAAACCCTTGTGCGATTGGTTATCTAAATCTCTATCTGCTTTATAAACTCTCTGACCCACTGCCATCATTTTCCCCCTCACGCTCACATATTAGCACACACAAACACAGACATATACATTTCTCTTTCTCTCCCTCTCCCTGCATCTCCCTCTCCCTGCATCTCCCTCTCCCTGCATCTCCCTCTCCCTGCATCTCCCTCTCCCTGCATCTCCCTCTCCCTGCATCTCCCTCTCCCTGCATCTCCCTCTCCCTGCATCTCCCTCTCCCTGCATCTCCCTCTTTTCCCGCCTCTCTCTCACTAAACAACACTCGTTAATTGCAAATAGTATTTTATTTTTTGTTATATTGTTCTTCCCTTCGTAATTAACTATAAATATTATAATTTTCATAATTACCAACTTGAGTATTCTGCATTCTCTTTATTGTCACTCCCCTCGATTTAAAAACCATGTGTAATCTATTCCCCCAAAGCATCCACGTCTGCCACCGTCACCATTTTCTGAAAAGTTTATTATGGTGCTGTGTGTCCCGTGACAAACAAAAACATGGCGTCAGCTTCATTATGAGAGTGCCAATGCTGGAACCCTATGTTCATACACTAATCTCCAGAATGTATTCTTTATTTTCACCATACCTTTATATATACAATTCTTGACTGTAGAAGAATAAATAACTATACTATTTTCAGGTTAGTAAATGAGCCGTTTAATTGATAGCATGTAGCTGTAGATTTTAAGATTAACGTGTGCTCTAAAACTAGCTTCATAATAGCGTACTAACCCTTCAAGTCAATACATTGCTACGGTAAATCTAGTTCATTCTCTAATGTATACATCCTATTTTAACAGTGAAGGCATGTAGTGACATTCGGTTAGTATTTTAGCAGCTCTAAGAGTAAAGATTGCATGATTAGTGGGAGATGGGTTTCATCGTTGGTTAATCATGCAGAATAATTATCAAAATCATTTCAACCTTGACCCCACAATTACCTTTTTGTTTATCAGCGACTCCATTATTTAATATGACCTTTTTTAAAAAAGACTTTAGTGTCTTCGATACGTGTGTGTATGTACACATATACATATATCTATTTATCCGTCTCTCTCTCCCTTTCTCCCTCTCTTTTTTCTCTCTATTTCTCTCTCTCATATATATATATATATATATATGTGTGTGTGTGTGTGTGTGTGTGTGTGTGTGTGTGTGTGTGTGTGTGTGTGTGTGT
>NC_068982.1:168028274-168037741 GCF_001194135.2 Octopus bimaculoides
GTGTGTAAAGAGAAAGAGAAGAAGAGAGAGGAGAGAAGGAAAGACATAAGACATCGATATATATTGTGACTTAGTGCTTACGTTTGTCAGTTCAGGATCCTAATGTTGTAACTTAGATACTCAGCGACGCGTTGTGTCCTTGAACAAGACATTTTATTTCACGTTGCACCAGTCGACACAAATGGCAAAAAATGAGTTGCACTTGTATTTCAAAGGGTCAGCACTACCACTTTCTCTGTCACGCCGAATCTCCCCTCAGAACACCGTTAAGGCTATGAGAGTCTGTGGTGGGCTCAGCCACTTGCATGTTAATTTTATGAGCAGGCTGTTCCGTTCATCAGGTGAACTGGAACACTCGTTTTTGTAATTGAAGGAGTCCCAGTTATATATACATAGGAAGGGTTTATTTTTCTTAACGAAGTGTGTTAAGAACGGAATTACATCTTACAATTTCGCTTAAGAAATGGACAAAGACATGAATTCGATTCAATACATTTGTACAGGATTTCGCTCGTCATTTGCAGACTTGGATCAAGTTCTTCACATAACTTACAGCTATGGATACGTATTTCGTTAAAACGATAAACTGATATAACTTAACAGCGATAATCTGAACTCACTGTATACCCTGATTTTTAGCAGACACGTAGTTTCAACATAAGCTTCTTATTGAAGTGAGGATATAGTGTTATGAGTAGTCACCAGTTGAGCTGGGGTTGGTGTAATGCGATATAACGCACAAACCCTAACAAACCCCAAACGAGTATAGGTTACAAACTATCATTCACCACGAGGTTTACTATTCGGGATAATGGTAAAATCTGATCCTTATCCAAGTCATGCCAGTATAAGGCATTCACTCACAGCATACTATTCATGCACTGTTTATCTCAATGGCATCACCAGTTTCGGTACCACCCTACGCACGCTGGACATTTTGCTCCACTACAGCAACACCCTCTTCTCTAAATCAACTTCAGTTTTATTCCACCTTGTAACCGATACTTGTTGATGGCTGTCTCACTGATTGGTTTATACACCTGTCATTTACTTATTCATTTATTCTTTCATAATTTATCTGTTTATCCAGTAATTATTCATCTCATTCATCCTCTTTATTCTATATTCTAACTATTTATTTAATTGATTCCTTTATCTGACTTTATCTTACTTTGTCTTATTTTACCTTGATTCATTTGGGAGTACATATATAAACGCATTGCACGGAATATGCAGAATGGAAGAAAAATTAGAAGACTCCACCGAAAGAATTGACTAATTTACAAATTTACTGAATTATGCTTTTAGAAGCGTTGAAATGTCTTAGAAAGTTAAAGAAGTGATTTTAAATCCTCAAACGCAGGTTAATGCTAATAATATAGCCTGAACAGGATAGGCTACCCCTATTTTGCAGAAAAAACTCTCATAGCTGGCCGCCTACACTTTTTTCTGCAAAAAAGTAGTTTATCCTGTTCAGGCTATATTATTAGCATTTTCCTGCGTTTGAGGATTTAAAATCACTTCTTTAACTTTACTGAATTATATTTTTTTTAACAGTTGTTTGTTGTCTTTCCTTTCTTTTTCTTATCTATGGTCCCAGTAAAACAGGTTGCTTCAAACTACGGAAGTCGTCTTCTTAAAATATAACTAACAATGCTCCATTGCAAGATGTGTACTGACCAATCAAGAACCAGGATTCTACCTATAATTTTGCCTGTGACCAAATATGATCAAAGAGAAGTACAGGTCAAAAGATCCAGTCATTAAATGCTGATCGCGAGAAACTCAGAGTATCCAGGTTATCCTCGTTGCTGCCGACCGTACAAATTATTGACACTTTACTTCCTCTACTTCTAGTATTGAATACTTTATCCTGTTAATTACCACTGACTTACACACACGCATACATAATCCACTCGAGTTTCAACATCTTGAGACATTAACAATAAACTACCAGGAAATTTAAGCGCTGTAATAGAGCAATGTAATATAGTAAATAGAAATGCATCATACACACCCGATATATATACACCTACAAAGTAATAGTGATCACGGGAATGATCTGTTTCTGGTATAGGTCAGTCTTATTTAGCATGGAAGATAATTTTCCCACCAACGATAACATCTATTCCAGTTAGAGTGTCCATGTGACGTTCACCCGCTCGCTTGTACCAAACATATGGAATAATGAGGGTTTGTTTAATGCCTTGTATTCTATGCCGTACAAATTCTGTGTATAAGTGTAAGTATTATGGTTTATTCTTTTGCTAAATATCTAAGAAGGGACTTTTAGGGATGTTTTAGCTGCTAAGAATGTGCCACTTGAGTAAATACTTAACGGATTACCGAGCTGAATATTAAATTAGGGATATAATTGGCCAGTAATACATCGGCTATCTAACTTCTAATGAGATTGAGAAAAGAGGCTTCCGGAGAACTTTCGCGGAGTTGACGGTTAATGGATTTTTCAAGGGCTCAGCGTACAAATCCACTGACAATGTTGGTAACTAGTTCTCTTCAAGAGATTGACGGACCCAAAGGCTAACTAGAATGAAAGATCAAGTGCTAATCTAGCAGGAATGCAAAACCACTTTAAAACATGAATAATCGATACATTGAAAATGTGTTTATTTTCCAAAAGGCTTAACGTAATTATTTGAATTCTTCCAACGAGAGAAACGTTATATCTATTTATATATACATACATACATACATACATACATACATGTGTGAATGTGCATATGTACGTGTTTGTGTGTATGCATTACATATATATGAGTAGCGTTACGTGTATAGTCATGTATATGTATGTATGTACATACGTACTTACATACAAATTCATGTTTCATATCTCAACATATTTAAAAGGAAAAACTGAGATGTTTAATAAGCCGTTTCATTCCTGTTAGATTATTTTACTTCATACGATATGATAGTAGACAAAGTATAAAAGAAGACTAATCGAGCAATACAAATCTAATATATAAGGATCGAATAATAATGTAATTTTATACGAAAGAGAGAGAAGAATATCAAGTATATAGATTTAAATCATGCAGACTTGCAATTTAGTGCATAAACATAAACTTCATTCTCACCATATGTAATCTCTCATATTGGAACTATTTGAAATTAGGTCAAATAATACAGACCTCTGTTAGTTGGTATATGGTTAATAATACTTATCTACACTTTCAATAGGTAGGGTTTCTGGCTCTACAATAAATGCATTCAGTAATATAACCAGCGGAAATGTATTTGTCTTATATCCAAACATTACTTTGAATTCATATAATCACTTCATTATGTAAAGTATTTGTAGCTTCAGAAAGTATTATGTTACCATTAGATATAACAATCAAGTATGGAAAGTAGTTCTAGTTTGAAAGTCAAGCAGTTGTTAGCGTAATTAGGAAAGAATTATGAATTCGAACTGGAGATGCATTCACTTTTAAATCTCAAGAAAACTGTGGTAGTCGTTCATTTCTAACACAAAATAAGTAATGTAAGTTAATTAAAAAACATTCTACCGAAGAAACGGCAGAAAAGATGATTTATTACAAAATAAGGGTAGATCCAAAGCCGTGTGCAATATAACAACGTACAAGATTAGTGAAAGAAAGACATTAGAAATATTACAGTGGCATTTTCCCCTGGTGTTAGGTTGTCTATCGGTACAAAATGGTTATTCATAAAATATAAACATATTGTGTATACACTAGTAACCGCTTTAAACTCCCTATATAGCTGTAAATAGGAACAAATAAAGGGTGGCATTTCCTCGATGTAATTAACAATTCCATTCTAACAATTACTACATGAGTACTGAGAATGAATGTTTGTGGGAATCCAGGAAAATCAAAGCATTGCAACGTTTACAAGAGAAAATGTTGCAACATTTACAAGATAAAGACATACCCTGAAAGTGTATATGTAATCACTTACTATGCCAGAAAGAGTGAGCAATTCTTCCTAAAATCAGACCTTAATGTCTTAAAATATGGGCATATTGGATGAATGTGCAAAGGCCACGGTTGGAGTCGTTTGGATTATAACACTGCCTGAAAATGTTGATATGAAGCTGTTGCTTTTGTTAAACAGCATAAAGCAATAGCCACTTTAAGATGTTGATTTCTTTCATTTTGGAAATAAGAATTATCTACTTATATTAACATTCAAATCGCTGAATTCTGGAGATGACTGAAAAGAACTCACTCGTAAATGTTGCAGAATAAATGTGTATATACACCAACATGTTTGTATGAACCATTATAAATAGAAAGATCTAGAGAGAATGTTATCTGTCAGTTTATTTTAAAAGGTAGTTCTTTAGGCTTGTAGTTGATTAAATTGGTAAAAGTTATTCACATCTTTAGATTGACTTCTAGTTATAAAAAAAGGGCAGTCAACTGAAGATTAAATAAACCAATAAAACAAAAGAAAACAACACTCAAAGCAACTGTGAATTAGAAAATAAATATTCTTTTATCAACTTAATCAACATCAATCAACAAACATCCTTGAATATTGAATGAATTAAATATACGCCAACTTAAAAGGTAGTTGCGGCTGGTGGTGGTTAAACATTGCTTGTATTAAAGAAATTAAATTTTATCTAATTTGTTTTCATCGTTTTATCCGATGAAGAAATGAAATACAAGTTCAATGGAACAATCATTTCGATTTGCACAAGGTTATTTACTCAATGAATTTTATTTCTTTTTTTATAAAACTATAATATCAAAAGTATTTCAATATATTTGATAAGTAATAAAGAAGAAAAATAACAAACATCGTGATGTAATTCAAATTCTTTTTCAAGTAGAGTGGAATGGCTATGCAATATTTTCCTCTTCTAGTTTATAAAGCAGTTATAAAACCTCGCCTTTTTCTCGTTTCAGGAACTATGAAGCTTCATTTTTCCAAAATGTGTATTCCAAGTTTTAGTAAAAACCACTCATCCTCATATGAAAAGTAAAACAAAGCTAATTTATTAAACATGTCCTCGATTTGCTAATTACCACTGAACTCTGTAGATAGGATCTTCAACATTTTGACCTTCCATAACTATCTGCTTCTCTCCTTTTCTCCCACCCTGTGACATCTCTTTCGATTTCTCCTTATCTTTCTCATTATTTTCTCCTTCTGTCTTTTGTCTCGTTATAGGACTCGCCATCATTTCCTTATTCCATCTCCTATACTAAGCTTAAACCTTAATTTCTATCACTCTCTAACGTGTCACTCTTAGATATTCTCTCTCTTTGACGATTTTACTACTCTCCTGCTGTGTCTCTTAATTCAAGTTGCCCCTTCCTTTTATACCATTCTCTGTAGTTTGCTACCCATTCCATTATTGTACCATCTTCCTTATTCTATCTTATTCTTTCGCTTTATCTCATGTTAAGATACATTCTTGTATTTGCTGTCGATTTTGCTTATGATATACGTTTTTCAAACGTCCACTTTCTCTTCCTTTCTCTCTTTATCATTTGAAATTTAGAATTAAACACTACAAAAACCATTTCCATGTTCTCTGCTGTTTTAAATCTTTAATCTTTTGTTTGTTTGTTTGTTTGTGTGTGTGAGTGAGTGTATGTGTATGTCTGTGTGTGTGTGTACGTGTACGTGCGTGTGTGTGTGTGTGTGTGTGAGTGAGTGTGTATGTGATAGGGCTTTATAGATATCAAGATGAACACAATGCGCTAATTAAAGCCACTAATTAGGAACTAGATCAAACCCAAATATGTTTGACGCATATTACTCAATGATGATCGTGTGTTATGTTAGAGTGAATAAACAAGTATACTGACACCTCAATAAGAAAACACCTAATTTTCTTCAGGGCAAGGATGAAACTGGTTGAATTAATCTGCGTACATGACTGGCAAGTTCATTATCGAGATACAAAAGAGTGGCTTGTATAAAATGTCTTCAATAATAAACACCAAATAGAGAAGAGCTGAATTTAGGTTATTGTCCCAATACCAAGTAGATAGCACGCCGAGTACATCGCATCAACAATTTCAGATTGCCATGAGTCCATTTAGTAAATCCTTGAGTATTTTCAGCTTCGTAGTGTTTTAACAAGCTGAATGCTACTTAGACATAAATGACCATTGATTGGCACTTGACAATTACGTTTGATACTGTACATTAAAATAATTAATTCTATGTTGGAATTCACAGTATCACGCACATATAGTTGTGATGCATGTGCCTAGTGTAATCTTATCAGACGGGTAATCATAATAGGTATATTGGGCTTCGTATGTTTGTACCTAGGTGTCACTTTGATGGCATGCTCTGCTCTCTCAACAACGATAATAATAACGGTTTCAAATTCTTTGCACAAAGCAAGTGATACCAGAGGATTTGGCTAGTCGATTACAGCGACCCCTATGATCAACCGGTACCTACTTTTTCGACTCCGAAAAGATAAAATGCAAAATTGACTTCGGCGGAATTCGAACTCAGAACGTAAAGACGGACGAAATGCTGCTAAGCATTTTACCCGGCGTTCTAACAATTCTGGAGCTCACTGCCTTTACGGCACATTAAGGATGTTTATATAGATAACAAAGATGATAGAGGACGGCATGGAATCCAAGCTCTGTTTTCCACTCAAACCTAAGTCAATAGAATTAATATCGAATTGATAGATGCTTCTGGTTATGAAATATAAATAATGACATAATTCCTGCATTTTAGTTTCACATGTTTGGGAAATGTATAAGAGTAAATAAGATAAATATGAGTGTGTACATTATCTTGACTAGATGTAACTCAAAATAATTCGACACAGTAGCATATTTACACAAATACATATACAGAAACAATCAGCCGAAGTCACACGCAACTTAAAGTAAGAAATATGCATACAAACGCACACACAGACACACGTGTGAGTACGTGCTTAAGATAGACTCTCGTCAAATAACAGAGCAATCTTTACATGGGTTCTTGAAAGATGGGCTCAACGTGTTGCATTTACAGAATCAAGCGTTAACAGAGGTTTCTAGTGTTGAAATAGAATAGGTGAAGTGAATAAACATAACCACGCACGATGTTCAGTTTACTCAGAAATGTATTGGAGCAATGCTCGATAAACGAGAAAAAGGAAATCATATACTTGGCCGCATTCTTTCCTTTTCCTTCATCGTATTCTTTCCTTTCCATGGAAGATACATATTTACTGAAGCTGCGCAAGAAAATTGCTCGAGCAGCTACACACACACACACACACACACACACACACACACATACACCCCCACTCCCACACGCACGCACACACACACACGCGCATACACACTACACGCATATGTATATATAAATATACACAGTCATACAGACGTATGCACATTTACACATGCACGCGCAACACTACACACACTACTTTTATAAATACACATATATATGTATGTATGGGCATGTGTGTGAGTGTGCATGGGTATATGTGCATGTATGTTCGTTCGTGTATATGCACACACAGATGCTTATTTCACATATTTCACCTGACGTATCCCGAAAATGTTGGTCACCAACTTAACTAGAGAGAGAGAGTGTAGTAAAATGATAGTTCATGAATGCCTGGTTGGTGCATTAAAAAGGCAAAAAAGCTGTAAAAGTATATTGTAAGCCACAACGAATATTAGTTCTCTATTGAATGGTATAGGAGACAATTTAGATCACACACACACACAAACACACACACACACACACACGCACACACAACTATATATATGTACGTATAAATATTGACTAATTTAGACAGTTAATCAAGAATGTTTTTTTCATATTTTTACAACCTAAATCATTATATTGAAAATTTCATCTCAAGTGCAATTTAACTGATATAAGCGTACATTGACGTAAACGAGAAATAGACGACTAAAAAGTAAATGTTTGTTCATACGACACTGTTACCTCGTCAAATAATGATGTTATATAATGCTGTGTGTTCGATCTAAAATGCTATGTTACATTTACGCATATCACTAAATATGCTCGTAGCCCACACACCGTTCCCGTCTTGATGACTTTTCAATATATTTGCTTTAAACTACAGTAATTTCGCCATCAGAAGAGAATATATCCTCTACCTTTCAAAGAGACGGAGAGAGAAAGAGAGACAGAGTAGGAGGGAGGTGAGAGATATGGTAGAGAGAATAGTAAGAGAAGGAGCAATTTGAAATATTTTGCAAGACATGTTAAGTCCCATGAGCGAACATATGGTAGGTATACATCAATCTGAAGATTGTATCCTAATATAATTTACCAATAGCAAGAAAAAATATCCATTCCGTTCCAATATATATACTTGACAAGGCGGTGAACTGGCAGAATCTTTCGAATGCCAGGCGAAATGCTTAGTGGTATTTCGTCTTCTGTTACGTTCTGAGTTCAAATTCTGCCGAGGTCGACTTTGCCTTTCATCTTTTCGGGGTCGATTAAATAAGTGCCAGTTACGCACAGGGGTCGATGTAATCGGCTTAATCTCTTTGTCTGTCCTTGTTTGTCCCCTCTATGTTTATCCCCCTGTGGGCAATAAAGAAATAAATATATACACTCGACAGATGTTTAATTCAGTACTAGATTCTAAGGGAAAAAAAATGAATCAGATTTATAGAGTATCCGTTTACTACAAAGGGTACCTAGTTGTTCCTAGTTTTTGGCCCCTTTTTAGAGCCTGTTGAACTGGATTATCAGAAAGTCGAATGCTAGGCTTACAGACAGCAGAAGGAGAACAGTGCCAGTGATGTGAAAGAAACTAATGACGTACTACTCCTTTGGCAATTTCGATATCCAACTTTTCTGAGCAACACTATCTTTCTCTTATTATATAAGATTTCTTTTACTTTTGTAAATAGACCTTCAGCTTAGATACCATTATTTGTAATTCATTTAAGAACAATTTTACTGAACATTCTCCTTTACACGCACACAGAAGCACACACATTCGTGTAGTACATACATATATATCCACTCGGCTCTTCGTGATTTTTGCATTTGCATTAGCATTTTGTTCCCTTTATGCAGTAAGAATATTCCAGGAATTTTATTAACATGCTACTTAACTCAGTATCTGTTTGGAAAAATATCCATTAGCATTGGAAGTATGTATGTATGCATATAACATTTGGAAACGGGGAAGAAGTAGATGAGAAAAGGAATAGAAAGAAGAAGGAGGAGGAGGAGGAGGAGGAGGAGGAGGAGAAGAAGAAGAAGAAGAAGAAGAAGAAGAAGAAGAAGAAGAAGAAGAAGAAGAAGAAGGTGATGATGGTGGTGGTGATGATGATGACGAGCATGATGATGATGCCGAAAAGGAGGAAGGAGAGGAGACGGAACGACCTATATACCTATAAGATAAACAGAATAAAACACACAACCTCATAGCATTCTGGAGAGATTAAAAATGTTATGTAACCAAAAACCTATTGCTTTTTACATACATACTCTACCAATATATA
>NC_068982.1:168037874-168058389 GCF_001194135.2 Octopus bimaculoides
ATATATATATATATACACTTTCCACAGACACACAAACACACAAATATACTACATTGCTCTTCAATGTATTTCAATAAATTGTTAGTCAACAGTGCATATAGAGACAGATTTAAACATCTTGTATTTATCTTAATACAGAACCTCTCTGGATGGAATAATGAGTTTATAGCATTATTGCTGCAAACAGTTAAATATGTTACTCACTCACTGTTGAACTTGCGATTGAGAAATGAATGTAATCCAGCTAAATTAAATACGACGGTCAGTTGTTAACAGTGTTCCATATAATTCTTTATTCGATGTGTATGAGTTCAACTTATACAGTGTTTCCTAAAATCTTGGATGTATCCTATGGTGTATTGTAGCAGCAAAATAAACACGGGAAAATATATTAATCAGCACAAGAGAGCTGAAAGAGAAATAAAAGATGGGGGCTAAATTCGAAATTGTTTGCAGCGTAAATCATACAGAAAAGCTTAATTAACGAAAGGTGAAAAAATATGACAGAATGAGGAGATAATCTCCTCGACTTTAATCATCCATCTTCTAAACATGTATAAAACGTACCAAATATTGTGCAAGATTCACAAAGACTTTGTTGGTTCGAACGAGCCTCCTTCATTTGAACTATACTCCAACATCTACAGATCCTAAGGAATCACTTTTGTGTTCTTGTGTTGACTGCTCAGAAAATGGATGACATCATTTATTAATAAAAGATTCAAGACTCACTTCAGTTATCAAAGACCATGGAATTGCCTCTAGAAATTTCCCCTCTGAGGCACAAGTCTGGGCAAGGTTGCTTGTGGAAGACAAGCAGTCATCAATACATACCAGCGTCCCCTCTCCATGTCACCGATGTTATCCAAGAGAAAGGCAAAGGCCGATGCAGCCACGCGCCTGTGACGTCGCAACTCATTTCTACAGCTGAGTGAACTGGAGCAACGTAAAATAAAGTGTCTTGTTCAAGAACATAACACACAGCCCGGTCCGTGGATCGAAATAGCTACCTCCTGTTTGAGAGCCCGATGCTCTAAACACTGTGCCATCATTTATTAAAATGCAAAATTTATGTGCTTCAGGTAGAAGGCAATTCTAAAATAGTTTTTAAAATGCTTCCAAGTTTAGTGACACAGTTTATTTTCAAGGATCCACCAAAACGATTATATTTAACTTTTATTTATCTTTATTTCTTACTCCCTTCTTTTACTTCTTATTTTTCTTATTTTCATTGTTCTCTTCTACATAAGCAATATCATAAACTTTTTCTAGTTTGGTTTTCGCCAATGGGGACGTTTAAATTGATTAAACAATTACCAAGTTTTTATTTAATGATTTTTGTTTTCAAGTGCTTATTTTTTAAGGTTGAACTTTTCACGATTTCTCTGATGTTCGAAGGTTTTGAAACTGTATTTATTGATAATTTTAATTTTGTAACTTAAAATTTAACAATGTTTATTTTCTTGTATTTCTACATTGATATGTGACGATAAAATAGAAACAATTATAAAAAGGAGAAAGAGCGGTTGGTTAGACATTTGTTGTATTTCTGATGAAAAGCTGTCTGTTTGGTACTAGACGTGAACATGCAAAACAGAGTTAACCAAGCATGAGAGTATCATAAAGCTGGCTGTTCACTACTAAAAACTATGGTGCAAGTTTCCTGATACTTTTAATAGTCATAGAAAAAGTTAGTGTCGATCATAATGAAAGACAATTGAACTGAAATAACATATATAATGGAATAAGGAAGATGTTTGGGATAGAAACTAAACCTTTAGGACAACCGGTTTAAAGATGACTTCGATGATATGAAAGATGAGTTCTGAAGATGAGTTCTGAAGACTAGTCTTATAACGTTACAAAGCTTTATTGTATGCAATTTTAAAGTAAGATAATGGATTCCTGCATTAAGTCGCAGTTTGTGAGAAGGTTCAAGAGTATTGAGAGATCCTGTCAGATATTTTGCAGAACCAAATTCACCAACTACACTGTGAAATGACTTTAAATATCTGGATTGGGATGGGCTGTGATTTCAAGAGGAACTAGCTCAAATCTACTGGTAGCGTTAATATCACTTTTAAGAAATAGGATGGAAAGTTACAAAGCCACTCATGATTTCTTTTAATTTGTGGGAGGCTAGGATAATTTTCAGTATACAAACAAAATGGTTGAGAAGCCATACAATAAAGGAAGAAATCTAATGTAATAAATGCACCAGGCACTACAGCAATTAAAATTTATCATGCGAATAAAATGCATGCTTTCTATAGAATTGATTAACGGTGTATAAAAAAAAACTACCCTCATAAAACAGAATGTATTATACCCAATTGGAAACTAACAGTAATAATATACTCTAAAAGCACTAAAATTGCAACCTTTCTTTTCAGTAACAAGCCATTAGATTGCACGCGCGCGAACATTCTAGAAATAACCAATGGGCTTTGGAAATTTGATTGCAAATAAAAAAACCTTCCAAATTTTTCTTCCTTAACCGTTCCACTGGTCATGCAATTGTAAAACTTTTATCCCGATTCATTATGCACATACAATAAGGAGCAATTGCAGTGCAATACAGCACACATCATAAAGCAAAACTTCATCGAAAAACATAGGCAAACAATACGTCCATGTCTTTTCCAATTTTCCACACTAGTACTTCACAGTATTAAAATAGATTCATAGTTAAAATATAATAGTCACACACACATATATAACACTCACTGAGCGCTGAAGGAAAAGGGCTAAAAAGCAAAAACACGAATACAGTTATTGTGTCAACGCTAACGTCAAATATCATCGTCGTATAAATAGTAACATCAACAACTTCATCCAAAAGGAAAACATATGCAGGAAAGTTTATTGGTTTAAGACGTTCTATTGAAGTCAAAATTGTAAGATACGTGGCTTGAACAACTGGTATCCGGACTGTTGTTATATTAACGAAGCTAAAGCACGGAGAGTAAAGCCGCTTGGCACAGATTGACCTTGAATTCTACTGTACATGTGTACTATGTTTTAACGATCTAGGGCACTTTTACTGTTTACAGCAGTGCTTGGAAGGAAGTTGTGTAGTGTGTGATCGTAGCGTGTCAGAAAGTTTACCAGAGAATCAGCATCAAATTTTGCCAAACGTTTGGTTATACTTAGATGCCTAGGCAAAGTTTTCGAAAAGTTTTCATCGTTCTCAATACAATAAAGGAATTCTTGTGCAATTGAAACCCGAGTGTCTTTTTGGTCAGCTGAAAGCAATTTTATTTCCAAGCTCGAATGATCCCTAACGATATCCTATAAATATCAATAATTTCTTTAGCTACCCATATAATTTCAGCATATCTTTAGCCGCCACACAGAAAACTGTCTCTACCATTCCTTTCTTTGTATCACCATCTTATAGATGATTGCGTTCTCTCTATCATTATCGTTTATCGTGTCTTTTTTTCTTATTCCAATATTTCTTTTTTCAGCCTAGAACTTCTTCGCCTACCCAGTTAAACAATCGATTGACATATTCGTTTATGTACTAGAAAAGGCATCATTACACCACAACTACTTTACAATTTCACAGTTCCTCCCACAAGGCGAACCTCAAATTGTAGTATTTAAAACAAAAGTATTTTACTGTCCGACAAAAGTGAAGGCTACAAAACCACAACTTCGAAGTTCATGTTAAACGTTTTCATTTAAATATTACACACACACACACACACACACACACACACACACACACACAAACACACATACACAGACAGACAGACACACACACAAATACACACACAAACACATATATGGAGAGGAAAAGGCGTCTGACTCTGTTGAGGGAGAGAGCAAGAGAAAATCATATTGGTATCTTATAGTTCAAACCTTTTAACACACAATTGGTCCGAATTTGTGCCGATTACTGAAGTTATATTTAAGTAAAATTGAAAATTACATTACTCTGAAACAGAAATCCGGTCGTCGATAACATTTACGATGGCGCTCAATACTACAGCCTTTAATTATGCAAATATCAAATAAGGGGGATAATTGATTTTAGATATTACTTGGATAATTGATTTTACACATTATGTGGTTTAATGTGTCATTTTTAGTATCTTCTTCATTAACCTCAGCATCCTTATCCGTTCATCCTACATAAAATTGTCCAGATTTTGTCTAGACTTTCAAATAATAGACATAGAAGCTATCCCGGGAAAATTCATGCATTTTAGGCATCATTAATACAGTCATAATTTAGAGATACAATTATTCCTAGCAAATATATATATAGCGAGTGAAATATAGTTATATCAGAATAACACTAGTTTGGAAAATGCTTATATAGTCACAACATTAACAAACAGTTTCTTTCCGTATGAGAACATTGTAGAACTATTACATTATCAGGGTTATAGTTACTCTTATTTTTTTTAATTATGATTTGAGAACTGCATTAAAAGTTGTCATTCTTGAAATAGGAACTATGTACAACTTGGAAGTGTTTAAGTTTAAGTTTAAGAAAAATGTCCATAGTTGATAAAAGTTTTCGAGATTAACAAAAACGCTTAAGATAACGAGAATGTCTTAATGGAAACCATAAATCAAGGTTTAACAAAGATGTGCAGGGTTAACAAGAATATTATGTTTTGACAAATTCGTTTTATGCTGGTTAATGAAAAATTTCTAAGTTAATAAACGTCGTGAGAAAATGGAGAGAATTCTGTAATAACGTTTACAGATCCTGTTGCTATTTTCTCATAGATATTTCGTCAATGTTCATACAGAAATGTTTGTGTCACAAAATCTGGGCCAAATTGCAAACTATATAATAAATATAGTCTTTAACTACCATAAAGGCTTTAATTGAACTGCAATGCCGGTGTAATTTTTAAGCTAAAGCGATCGCCACAGTACAACATCATGATAATTTATTATTGCCATGGGACAATATATACGATTTGTATATTTCTGTTATAAAGCATAATGTCAAGCCTCCAATGGAATATTTGGTGGTGTATAGTATGTTTACATGGTCACTTTTTAAGACAGTTGGACGTTCATATATATGCCAGAGGTGTTTATCATCAAACGGCTAAAATTTAGTTGATAGGCATATATATATATATATATATATATATATATATATATATATATATATATAATCGAGTGAATTACTCTCATAATATCATTCATGCCTTCTTCCAATTGTTACTTGAAATAACTGGAAACCATCACAATTTTTTCAGTTAGGAATAGATAATTTTACTCTTTTCCGTCTGCTGTATATACTTTTTGGTTCAGGAAAACCTCCTCTCTTGCAATATACTAAGAGAACTATTCGTTCTAATTTTCTCATAAATTCTTCATGGGTAGGTCTGATCTAGTAGGTGGGCTAAATGGGTCCCATATATAATGTTAATGCTTTTACTTGGCAAACTGTGTGCAAGTACCTTAGCCCTAGTTTTATATCGGTTACTGTTCCTACTTCTTTGAGCTATCGTTTACAATGTCTTATACATTGTCTTTCTTTCCTTTGTATAGGGTCATTCTCCACTCTTCTACATATGATCAATGTGCTCTCCTTTTATTCCCACACATCCTCGAGGTCTTTTCTCGATATGTTGTTTCGAGTAGATATGTTTACTTTGAAACATAAGAAAACAACAGTAAGGAATGTATGCAAAGATGAAACATTGAGGTTTGCTACACAACGTGATAGACTTCAAATTCTTGAGATATCATTTGATAGGGAAACGACCCAAACTCATACATATGCACAGGATTCAGAAATTTTACGATCTCTCATTACTCTGATAACAAATGGCAACAACTACAAAAACAACGAAGACGATGATGATGATGATGATGATAGGGGTGAAGATGATATTGATAATGACGATAATCGTGATTATGTTTTGATGATGGTGATGATGCTTGTGTGTTGGTGTGATAGTGGAGCTCATGTCGATGTTGGCGGCAGTAGTGGTGGTGATGATGATGGTGATGATGGGAAGAAGGATGACGTGAACAACACACCGAGAACGCTTTAAAATAACTCGCAGCTTGTGAAGCAGTTTATTTCTTTTATTTTCGTCATATTCAGTTTTTTTCCTTTCAATTTGGAGCGAGAAATTTCACGAAACAGGAAGACGACCTACGCATAATAGCAATGTCGTGTATTTCCAGATTTTAGCGGTTATATAGAGAATTAAATGAACAATTCAAGTGCAATACACACTGTATTTGTCACTAAAAGAGTATTGTAACTGGTTGCGGGGATGACGTGGAAGCCTGCAGACCGAAAGCACGAAGGTTACTGTTTTGTATTCTGGTGCTTACCATCTCACTGGCAATACAGACACGAGGGGTTGCTGAAAAGTTCCTGTCTTTCGGTAAAAGAAAGGATCAGTTAATTGTGATTTTATTCAACATATTCCTTTCTTAGATTCACACAATTATTGCAGTGGTCCTTCAGTTTTCCTAAGCCTCCAACCAGACCTTAAACGATACCCTTAAAGTCAGAAACTTTTCAGCACCCCCTCGTAGAATTAAAGACAAGTCCACCTTGATCATTTTTATGACTTGGTAATATCTTTGTGTTAAGGATAATATAAAATAAGCACTAAAATATATTAAATTATTTTGAATCTGGTTTAACAAAAAAATTATTTTCTTTAAATGTGTTCCAAAAAATATAAATATAACTAAACGTTTTGTATAAAATATGAATTCATGGGATTCTGCGGATATCATAGTATGCTCTTCATACAGACTCCGTTACCTGTCCACGTAGTGTAATGTAAAGTGTCCATGTGAATTAAAATCCAGAAAATCCGAGCGATAAATTATTCTGTGAGGAGTATATAAGGAATAAGTTTAGGAGGTCAGACAGGTGAAAATAAATTTACTGAACCAAGTGATTTTAACCCCGTGATTTAATCAGTAAAATTTAAACAACAGAACAAAAATATACTTGGTGCTTTTCATTATTAAAAAAAATCATCATACCAGCTGATTTGTCCTCACATCAGTCTCCCGACCTGTGTAACTGCATTGGTAAATATTTTTATGTTATTTCCTTATATTTTTATGCAATTTTATTTTTTACTTATTCTTTTGGTGCTTCTTGTTATTTTGCTTAAATTAAGGATGGTAAATTCCTTCAGTTTCTCTCAGGCACTTTAATGTAATTGATGTAAGGGCGTTTACATGCGAAAGAAATTTTTTCTTTAATGAATAGCATCACAGTATGTCTACAGTTTGTTGTTTACCTTCTACTAACCAAATCAATATAATTTTGTCTAATTCTGGCCCTCCGTACACATTAAATTTAAAGAGACAATTTTGTGTGTATATTTAGAGTTGAAGTGTTGATGTAGCCATGATGTTATGGTGATTTAATGAGTTTGTTTTCTGTATTTACATTAATTCGTGAACATACGCTTATATTGTATACTGCATACCTATTAATATAAACATATACGCATAATTTCTTCCAAACTAATGTTAATACTACATACAGAAGTTTATGAGCCGGGTGTAATACTGTAGAAGTCACGTGATTAAATAAATCTGTATTCAATTTTCATATCTCCAAGATTAATGGATGCTTTACATACGCACACACACATATAGATAGATACGTATGTATGTATTTATGTATATATATATATATATATATATATATATATATATATATATATGACTTTTAAATTTGCCTTTACGTATTTTCTATAGAAATTAGAGCCAGCACTGTAAATTACAAAGTTATATACGTCTATATAAACAATGCGATCGAAGACAGAAAAGCAGTTAATGTGTGCATAAGTATATTTCGGGAGTTATTGCTTCTTCTTCAGCGTTACATCGAATCCATTAAACATCCATGAAAACATTGCTTAAATAGCCACTAAATTTAGCAGTGTAACAATTTAATAAACCAATTGTACATATTAAACACATTCTCAGCAACTGGTACGTACATATAAATTGCTGGTAAGGACACCACCAAGTTACAGGACGTAAACGCACCAACACCGCTTGTCAAGCGGTGATAGGGGAAAATACCCACCCACGCGCGCACACACACACACATCCACTCACAAGGCTTTGGTCGCCCGAGGTTATAGTGGAAGACACTTACCAAGGTGAGACTGAACTCACGACCTTTAGCGTCTTTAAATAACTGTCTCAGATCAGCTGTTGAGGGACGGCTTTGATTCTCAAAAGAAACGTCTGGCAGATTGTAATGTAGTGAAGTCATTCAGTCGACTATATCGCTTCTTTGCTTAAACTAACCTTACTTTGTCCCAGGAACAAGAATACATTTACACAGGGTATTATTGAATATGTTCACAGTGTTAAATATTTATTAATTTCTATTTCACTTACACATAAATAAATCAGGGCAGATTAAACAAGAACAGCTATCTAGATTTTTCCATTTTGCAATTGAAATCAGTACGGATAAGGTTGACATGTGGGATGAATGCAAAGTCAACCTGCAGCCAACATAGAACATTGTAGCTACACCGTTCAGGTAATGAAGATGTTCGAACTGAAAACATCAGTTACTGCAAACGGAAGAAAAGACCAAAAGGAAGCGGAGATTGAAAGGGAAACAGAAAGTGGCAAAGAGGATATATCTACGAAGGAATATAGAACATATTTGTGAAAATCTTAAGCATGTAGTTGATGTGGACAACAGTGATTAACTTGGGTAAAGGAACTGGAAATAAATCCATTTTATCAAAACTGTGCGATAAGACAAATAATTAACGTCTCACGATAACAAAAATGTATTCTATTATAATCAAATACGGAAATATGAATTATATTTATTTCACAAATCTTGGCAGCTGACTTATGGGCTAATTCATAGGTTCGAATCACTCCGTTTACTTATCTGTTGCATATGTTATATATGTTCGCAGCCACACCTAATAAAAATACATTAAACAAAATATTTGTTCATCATTTAATACATTCGAAATATAAGTCTCAGAAATCGATATATTTATTTATTTAATTACTCACAATGTAATTTGTGTTGTTTTGAGGATACTTCATTATACATAGAATTAACGCGGATACACGCATAACCGAGCGCACGCGCACACGCGCACATGAGCGCCCGCGGACACAAACACTCACACGCATGTACTTATAAGCATGCATGCGTGCGATTGTTTTGTTGTTTGTGTGTGTGTGAGAGAGAGAGAGATGCCGAATGAGAGAGGGAATATGTAAATTCATGATATAGTTACGTCGGATCAATCAATCTTAGTGGATGTGAAGCATTGATGTTCAAACATTACAATAACAAATGATGGAAATAAAAGCGATACCTGTTCTAAACATTGCACTTATTTTAATGGGTAAAATCGAAGCAAATCTATTCGATATTTCATTCCGGATTTTTACTTTTAGATCTCATCAAAGCTGGTTTAAACATTTATTCCTGCAGGGATCAATGAAACAACTGAGCGTGAGAAACCGATATATATATATATATGAATAAAATCGTTTCCTAGAATTTCATATATTTTGTGAAAGAAAATCTATGTTGTAAATAAAGGAAGTATCTGAAACTGACAGATTAGATGAACTAATAAAACGACAACATATTATCTCAAAGAGAGCCATCTTTACATAGAATCATGATATCCATTTCGCTAGGTAACATAAGTGCATTTGCAGAAGTAGAAATACCAACCACAAAACAAGCAAATTTATGTTACTGATATCATATGAACCAGAACGTGGGAGCCAACACACACATTATTTGAACATAGAGCATTGGATACTAAAATCAAATACTCAATTGTTTCAAAAATACTGGCCAGATGATCTGTATAGAACTGAAGTTTTAAGAAACCCATTTCTAAAGGACATGCATGCATATTAACGACTGATATTAAACTGAACAATGAACTAACCGAAAGTTCAAAGGAGCAGTATTTAGCCAGTATGTTTAAAATGCTATAAATATAATATGAATCTCATCGCAAAACGAATTTGAGGATGTTACAGTTTCAGTTTAAAACCATTCCATATTTCACTCAATTATAGTGGTAATAGTTTTCCTGTCACAGTTATCTCTCCCCTAAAAGTCACTTACACTTAAATGGAATCCAATATATTTCACTCTGATTGCAATTCACTTCAGATCCTCTTATATCCCTTTTCTTATGACACGTGAATAGAGTCGACTTTAAAATCAAAAAGAAATATTTTTATTTTGATGTGCTTCAGACAGGAGGATATAAGTTACTAGCAGGGTAAAACATATTGTGGTCAACCACCATTTTTTAATATGCGTTCTTGAGTATGCGATAAATGCTACAATTTCACTTTCTCTCACTTATGTCCATAAGACTTTACAATATGTAGTCTTTGTAACATTTACCTCGCCAGTCTACCGAATATTCGTGCAAGAATGTGCGGATGTGATTACATATTGTCTGCCTTCGTCAGCCTACCGAGTTTCTGTCAAACACATTAACATTGCCAGCGTTACCGATGCATGATCTTAATGGTGAACTGTATATACCTGCAATATTTCCAAGAAGCTACGTGAACGTAATCCTTTACTGTTAAGCGTTTGAGTCACATATCGGGAATGTTAAGCACAAATTTCGTGAGATTTTGCGTATGCTTGAGACTCAGCCACCAACAGTACAATATTGGCTTTAGTCAGTCAAAAGTAATCGAAATGGTTGTTCAGGTATGTTCGTACGGGATGTTATTAATGTTATTCTAATCGCGATCACCTCTCTTAGTCATTTTCTATCAATAAATACAGTATCAATGTGATTCTTTCGTCATTGTGTTATGTAAATTGATATAGATTTTGGCTGTATTTTTACAGAGGCAATTTGAACGACCTTGTCAAATCTTGTCAAATCGTTTCTGTTGACTGAAAATATGTTCTCAGTAAGTTTAGTTTCTGATTGTAACCATTTCATTTTCCTTTATACTACAAACGTGTTTGCTAAGGGTATGAAAATCCCTCAAGTACAGCCCTTTCTATAGACATTGTGACCATGTCAATAATCACTATATGTCAGTATTTCCTTTAAGCTTTCTGCTTCTTCGTAGTATTATAGAGTATTTAATTAAAATTCTTGGTTGAATTTCTCTTCAAAATGACAATTTAATCCCAGTGTTTACAACGTAATTCAAAATTCATTGAAAATTGTAATCTTTCTGTTTGAATTCATTTCGAATGTAATCACTAATCACAGATGTTTCAACGTATTTTGAATGATCTTTTCTTTATTAGTAATTAAATGCGTAACATAAATCAAGTAAACGTATTACCATATCATCATAAACATAAGGAGAGAAAAAGAGAAAGAGAGAGAGAGAGAGAGAGAGAGAAAAGAGAAAGAGAGAGAGAGAGAGAGAGAGAGAGAGAGAGAGAAAGAAAGAAAAAGAGTGAGTGAGTGAAGGAGAGAGTGTGAGTAAGAGAGAGAGAGATTGAGTGAGAGAAAGACTCAGACAGACAAAGGGACACTGAAGGTTAGAGTGTATATGTAATATCGATGTCTGTATGCAACTGAAATAGCAATATCTACGAGGAAAATGACATGTACTTATTCCATAGGGGATTAGTTGAAATGTCTTAAGAAAGATCATTCCCTGATTACATAATATAGATTTCTTACAACTTATTGATTTCTTTCAAATATGCCTGCCATCATTTAAAACAGTTGCTTCTTGACAATAAATTCAAGACAATACAATTCATCCTTTGTGTCTCTTATATCGTGACAGCTTCAAAAGATTATTGCTAGTAATAATTTATTACACGTTCTATTGTGAACTTCCTTAGTACATTCGAGTTCGGATTCATGCACCTTCAGTAAAATTTTGAATCTTCAGCAAGCAATACTTTGTACGGCTCTGCATGAATCTTCGTGCATCGAGAACCACCAGTCTTTTGGGCTTTTTATCCACTTTATACTCTATGACATATAAGGGCAAAACTTAGTGCTATTTCTGTTTGATGTTTGAGTGTTAAGCTTTTCGATTCGGATTCTCTTTATGTATTAACCTGTATCATTTCTCAGTTCCGAATGCGACTTCATATAATGGAGAGTGTTTCTATTTTTTCCAATACTTAAACTCTGAATATTTTTTTATATGTCTGTCATCATAAAGATAAATTCTCCATTTCATTCACGGGGAATTTGTCACCTGTTGGCATTGATCTGTTACGATGATTAACATTATTATTATTATTATTATTATTATTATTATTATTATGGTTCAAATTTCGCCGAGGTCGACTTTGCCATTCTTCTTTTCGGGGTCGATAAATTAAGTACCAGTTACGTACTGGAGTCGATGTAATCGACTTAATCCCTTCCCCCAAAATTTGAGGCCTTTTGCTTCCAGTAGAAAGGATTATTATTATTATTATTATTATTATTATTATTATTATTATTATTATTATTATTATTATTATTATTACTAAGGCAGCCAGCTGGCAAAATCGTTAGCACACCAGGCGAAATGTTTTGTGGTGCTTCGTTTCTCTTCACGTTCTGAGTTCAAGCTCTACCGAGGTCGGCTTTGCCTTTGACCTTTTCGGAGTCGATAAATCAAGTATCAGTTGAGTACTGAGGTCGATGTAATCGACTATTTCTCTCCCTCAAAATTTCAGGCTTCGTGCCTTTAGCAGAAAGTATTAATATCATAATTGCTACTACATAATTATATAATTATTTAAGTCGGTGAGTTGGCAGAATCGTTAGCATGCTGGGCAAAATGCTTGGCAGTATTTCTTCAAATATTTAGCGCATATCATAATACTCGAGATTCTTTAAGATATATAATAAAACTGAAGTTTTCTGTGTGTGTGTATGTGTGTTTGTGTGTGTGTGTACAAAACTCTAATGTACCTCAGTAACATCTACATCTTTGATCCAATTTCTTTAAAATTTTATACACAACTGCCCAGATCCGAACATAGGCTACTTAATTTTTTTTTAATCGATATTGGGACCTCCAGAGTGATAGGAAACCCACAATAGATGATTCCTATTCATTTGCATTAATCACCTATTTTATAATCCGTAGGGTCTTCCATACATTTTATTCTTTTTATAAAAGTGAAAGGATTTTGTCTATTTATTTCCACTCTCCACCAACGACGGTGATTGAATTGACAAGGAACACTAAACGCATACATTTCCACAATTCTCAACAGATTTTCACCAAACTTTACACACACATTACTTATGTCCCACGGATGGTTATGCACTAAACATTTTGCCCAGAGCGTCAGCCTAAAAGTCCCTAAATGGACATAGTTTTTTGTATGTAGGGTCTTCCGTACATTTTAAATCTTTTTATAAAGTAAAGGGATTTTATCTATTTATTTATTTCGACTGTCCAACTGCCACGGTGATTAAATTGACTAGGAACACTGTACGCGATGAATATCCAATATCAAAAATCTTAATCTCCATATTTAAATTGCATTAAACTTTGCGAAGCTTACCTTTACCTATCCTGAGTTACTTGAAAGGTGATGTTCCCTTCCCTCTCTTCTCTTTGTTGATACCTTTGTTTACCTACCAATGCGTTGTTTCACTTTAAGGATGCTTATTTATCCATCCATTACGATATTTCGACTGTACGCCATTGTTTCAAATACATTTTACAATTGTCGTTCTAGCCTTTTTTAAGCAATCACATATGATTCGTCCGAAAGAATCAACCTTTAAGTAAGAGTTTTGCTTCCTCTAGCGAAAGCTATACGTATCTTTCAGAAAGGTCCATACCAATTTAACTTTATGCAGCATTCGCTGTTAGTTTATGCGCAGGTTATGTGGGAAGACAGAATAATGGGTCTTTTGTTAGCTTATCTCTCCGAAAAAATAGCTCCCTTCGCTGTTGAAAAAAATAAACTCGCAGAGGGGAAGTTTCAACGTCTTCATTCAATTTCATTACACCTTTTATGTGGCTGTTTCTGACAAGAAATTTTGCTTTCATATAAAACAACTATATTTTGTAGTCATTATCCGTAGTCTACTCTCAAAACACTTCAGTAACTCTACTTTGCATGGCTTGTAAATTTATATATTCTATGATCATTAAAGTCCAACGACCTCCACAATAACCAGCCTTCAATATGATTTTTCGTCCTAGGTTAATCGGAAACATAGATTGCCGTGCTACTCATAAACCTTCTCGGTAATTCAATTATTTGACGAAAACAAAATACCGCCAAAGCAACTTAAACCGTCCAAAGGACGGGTGTGTTTGCTAGTTTAATGATATATTCCTGTCATATGCCTGTCATAAGATCAGTGCTATATCAGAAATTGCCATTTTACTCCTGCTGATCGAAACATTTTTAATTCTCACTTTTCTCCGACCTCCCTGTGTAAATTGGACATATACACCAATTACTGTATCATTCTTGTATCACTAATTACTTGTATCATTCTGAGGCATAAAACTATCCGCTTGTGATGGCTTCAGTTCTGTGTCTGTCTGGATTTTCAAGAAGTGCATAAATTTTACCATGTCATTTTCGAGAGCTTCTGTTGGTCTATGATCTTACCACATTTCTAGGTACTTACGCAATGTTCACTGTATAAGTGATGCAATTATGTTATGTCTCAGTTATTTGTATCGTTCTTGAGCCACGTTCTTACACTTTATACATAGTAGTGATACGTCTTCAATATCTATATATTTTCTTACTACTTTTGACATCCTTTTTTCATTAAGCAGCCCAGACACCGACTGTTTCTTGATGAAAGTTTCGTGCATTTGATCATCATGATCATCATAATCATCATCACCATAACTACTACCATCACCACTATCCTTATACTTCTGCTCCACTTCCTGAGCCTACATCTCCTCTTGATTCTCATTATTTATCTGTTATCATTGTTGTTGTTATTGTTGTTGTTGATAATATTATAATCGTATCAATATTAGTAAGATTAGGAAAATCGTTAAACCGTTGGACATAATGCTTTGTGGATTTTCTTCCGGCTATTTACGATCTGAATTGAAATGCCGCAGAAGTCACATGGATTTTCGTCCCTCTAGGATCCATAAGATAATGTACTAGTCAAGAACTATGGACGATGACATCGACTAATTCCATAATTACTGGCTTTATGTCTAAATTAGAATAAATTAAAAGAAATCATTATTGTTGTTTTGCTAGCGTTCTGCTAAATTAAAAACAATTGTTGTTTAAAGCCGTGAGCCGACAGAATAGAATATTGGAGAGAATGTGCTATTGAATTCGTTCTTGGTCTTCACGTTCTGATTTCAAATTACCCCCAGCGATTAAAGGCAAAGTTGACCACGGCCGGATAAAGTGCCAGTCAAGTACTAATGTGGATGGTATATACAAATCGCATTTTGCTGCACTTGTACCTAAATCAGAGAACATTATTATTATTATTATTATTATTATTATTATTATTAGATTGTCGAAAATATGTTCTACAGTATTTGTCTCCTTTTGTAAACCTCTTTATTTTTTTGTGCTTAGACTCTGCTGAAAACAAATCTACCGCCCATCTTCCTGGATTTGAGAAAATAATGTACCTGTCACAATACTTCCATGGATTTCTTTTCTCTTTTCTTTACTTCTTTAGTTGCAGGAAATTTAATCACAATTACTGTGTTTTCTGCCTTTGTTGCAATCATGACTTCGTGGCAAATAGTGATCGTTTAAGTAGGCAGAAATTATGCGAGGTTGAGAGAAGTCTGTATGAAGATATATATTCTAATGACGTCACTAAAACCAGGGTGCGAATCTAGAACTATGCCTCGTCGTAGGAAGGACGGAAAAAATACGAGACTGTTGACGTAGGCAGAAAGCGTAGTTGTTTTCTGTTTGGATTTTGAGAGCTTTTTTTCCTGAAGGAGGTTGAAAGGTAAAGGAAGAGAAATTGTGGTTGGCAGTAACATAGTAAACAACGCTATGAATATATTTAAAGCACATCTCGTTACATGATTTGCTGCAGTTATGAATAATCCTTTCTACCATAGGCACAAGGCCTGAAATCTGGGGCATGGTACTAATTAATTACATTGAACCCAGTGTTTCAGTGGTAATTAATTTATCGATCCTGAAAGGATGAAAGGCAAAGTCGACCTCGGCGGAATTTGAAGTTAGAGCGTAGCGACAGGCGAAATGCCTCTAAGTGTTTCGTCCATCGCGCTAACGGTTCTGCCAGCTCACAGTCTCGCAGTTATGAATAATGAAGAACCGAAAGAAATCCCCTCGTTGTGAGTTCCAAATGGCGACCAACAGGAACCCAGCCCTCCAGCAACGAAGAGGAAATAGATACCGAACAGGGCTGGAATATTGTAAAAAAAGTGCAAAAGTAAATTAAAGGAAAAAAGGACACGGTTAAGTCAGTCGTACTCTAAGAAATATTGAATAAAATGTTGACAGAGAAGGTCAACTTTTCAGGAAAAAGCGTATTGTTCTTTGCATAGTCAATAGCCGACTGAGGGACTTATATAAGAAAGCATGAAAGCAAATATTAGAAAGCCTAAAGAAAAATTTGCGGGGATATAAATGTAGAAGACAAAATAAAAACACTTTGAATGCTATGAACGCTAATCACAAGGACATGCACTGGCAACTCAGAGACTCACAAGGTCTTTCGCATCCGACAGTTTGAAGTATTTGGATGTAGAGTACATGGAAATGGAACGTGAACAGATTTGTAGGGTGTTCTGATAAAATCCAGATGCTGGCTTTCACCAGTTTGTGGTGGAATTACATTTGATAATACTTCCATTTATTTATTTTCATTTATATATAGACAGATTTGTTTTATTTACTGTAATTAATTTATTTCTGTTTATTATCAAGATTTAAAGTATTGATATTTTGTGTAACGGTTTTACTTCCTGCTTCTTTCTGATATAAACGTTGTTTTAGAATTCCACATTTCTGGCAGGCCTGTTTCTGTAAAATATTTTTGATTAAAAGAATTGTTCCTTGAGGCAAATAAAGTTCATGATATAGTGAGCTGCCAGAATCTGTAGCACGCCGGAAAAAATGCTTAGCGGCATTTCTTCTTGCTTTACTCTCTGAGTTCGAATGCTACCGAGATCGACTTTGCCTTTCCGCCTTTAGATCTCGATATAGCAAAGTGCCAGTTAAGAACTATAATCGATGGAAAATTGCAGGTATTGAATCAAGATAGAAAGAGTTATTATTATTGGTTGCCAGCTTCAACAGATGTTCTTCTCCCTCCTTTCGATGCCTTTTAGATTACTATGTTTTTCGAAGATTTTCACTTGTTTATGTCGTCAAAGCTATTTTACAAGGCAAGCAATTTAATTAATTTTCACAAAAATATTATTTTACCGAAAATTTTCCCGTCCGTTGTTGTTTGAGGTCTTTCGTAATGACTCAAGTGAACGAAAGAACGCCTACGAAAATAAAATAGAAATCATCTCCATGAACACGAAGCAGAAAACCCCAAACGAGCCTGCTTTGCAATGAAAGACATATGCTTTGGAAAAAGAAACTGTGTTTTCCGAAAACAATCATTTATTGATTTGTTGAGGAAGCACGCAGCAGATTAATAAGCGACGTTGACTCTCACATGCAGACTCCAACGTCAACGCGTGTGCAAAAGATATATCAGAGTTGTTTTATGAAAATTGATTCTAACGTGGAATTTTATTATATGGACCGAGTTCAGTTCCACATAGAGATGTGGAAAAAACAAGGAAAACGTATACACACATACGTATGTGTGTGTGTGTGTGTGTGTGTGTGTGTGTGTGTGTGTGTGTGTGTGTACGTGTACGTGAGAGGGAGAGAATAGAGAGAAAACTGTATCCTCTTGTCCAAACAACTGATACAAGAGCGGGTAAATAGGTCGATGTTTTCTCAATCGTTGAAAACTCTAGTGGACATTTGGGATATCACCTTTTTCATAGCGTCTGTCTGACATTCGTGAGTGAATGTGGAGCCTGTAGGCTGGAATTCTGCTTAAAACGCCCGTTCATGCACTTGCATCTCAATATGTGGAACGGTGTTATACAATGTTAGGAATGAGGGGCATAGGGAATGGCTTCTCATTTGTAGTCACCTTTGTAGCATAAATTAGGCAGGTTATGAATGAACATTTATTGAAAAATAAACCGTTTTTGGTAACATTTAGCATGGTTGTGCAATTCCTTTTGAATTATATCTCTGGAAAACAAGGCCCTTCCAGAGCTGTACTTTGTTATGTTTGCTGAGTCTTAAGTTATTGTGATTGGCGATGTGGGGAAGAATGTTCAATTGTGTCAATAGCAGAACCAGGAGACGACGATTATAAACTATTCTCTCTCTCACAGTAACCTGCAACTGACTATTCCATTTTCTTGTGATAGTGTGGAGGAGATGGCGAACGAATAAGACGGGTAAAACTGTCGATGAAGTATCAGATGTCACAAAATAAAGAACAAACTAAAAACGACAAGTGAATCACAATTGAGGGCGATTAAATAACTGTAGGTCTCTTTGACTCTCAGAGCAGAATCATAGAGTTCACAGGTGTGCTGTTGAGATGCAAAGTTGGAAAGACCGCGTAAGAGCAAGTTGTTGTTTCGACGGAAAGAGGTTCTTACAAGACAAGTAACCAGCAGGAGATGACTATAAATATGAAGACGATTAACTATTCGTAAAATGCTCACTACATGAAAAACGTTTGACTGCAGCTCAAATGAGTTATCATATCTGATACAATTCTAAAGACATCAACAGTTACTATTAGATGCAACAGAGCTCAGTAAACGGAGCTACGGAAGGGCAGAATGGTTTGATTCTCTAACGCAATCTAGGTGGTATGAAACAATCTTTTAATTGTATTTTTCTAAATCTTGTATTTGTTACCATGTAATTCTGCATAGCTTTCAAATATTTAGCTTTTCCAAACATCGATACTGTATAATATCTTTGGAGCTCTTCGTTTTTACATAATTTGTTTCTCCACTCCACATGTTTTTGTAACTCATATGTCTGTATGTCTTTTAACCATACCTAATTCACCTATCATTAAAAGAATTACTTCTGTCTTCAGAAGTAATCTGAAGATATTCGGAATATCTCTATTTCCAGGTCAGTGAATTTCAAGAGTTTCTCCGTTTCTTTTGGAGGTACATTGTCATCTGTTGAGACTGATATGTCGATTAGAAGGTATTTCCAATTTTGATGGATCCTACAATAATGTCTGGTCTGTTAGCTTTGATCCCTCAGTCAGTTTGTATTGGCATATCTCAGACTAGACTATGCTTGCTTTGTAATTTTCAGACACAATTTCTAGGGTATGCTTCTACCATCTTTTTCCAGTCGTCATTCCGAAGTGCTGATACAGATTCCAGAGTATTTAAGTCCCAATGTTTGTGGATGTATTCCTTCTTGGCCAGGACTGGGCAACCAGAGATAACATGATATATTCTGTCTTCCCGCTCACCACATATTCTGTAGTTACTTCATTATGTGTTTTAAGTGGTTTTTGGTGGGATAGCTTTGATCTTCTGCTGCGATTAAAAGCCCTTCTGTCTCTGCTTTGAGACGTGAACTTCTCAACCAGCATTAGGATTTTATTTTGCGTATTTCTTTTTTGTTTAGCCTGTCTCGGTATTTGCCGTGTAAGGCCATTTTTGGCATCATTTTATTATGGCATTTTGATAGTTTCGTTTTAATTTAGACCTTAATTGCTTTACAACTTTTGATGTTTCTTCTTTTTCTTTATGGTTGTAAAATATTGTGAACACTAACGTATGTCTTTCGGTTTCCCTAAAAAGAGAAATCAATTTAGTTGCTCATGCTTTGTGGTTGTTTCTATCAGTTTTCCTTAGTTCCGAATTAGATGTTTCTGTAGCCATATTGTGGATATTTTATAGCAGTTTTCTAGTTGTATAAGGCCTCTACTACCATCTGTTAGTTGTATTTATAAACTGTCTGTATTAGATTTTTGGTAGTGCATTCTGCATTCCGTCATAATTCTTCTTGCTTTGTTTTGTTTAGGTTGTATTATTGAATTGATAGTGTATTGCGTAGGATGTGGGTTGTTCCTATCAGGGCTATGTTGTGGATAGTGTGTTGTGTTCTGAATCCAGGTATGGCGTATACGTTTTTGTTTATATGTTTGTTACCATGCTCAATGTTCCAGTTATTTCTGGTATTGTTTTCCCCTTCATACTCCACATCTTCAATACTTCAATTTCGAGGTCTTTGTAATTTGACAATATCTCCACTTCTTTTTGGAAAATATTTTGGTCAGAAGCGGCTGCAATTTCTATCAGTAAGCAGGAGTTTTTTTTCCAATCCTTGATTATTATGTCTGGGAGATTAGCTTTGATTTCTTTGTCATTTTGAACAGGCATATCCCAGATGATTGTGGCCTGGTTGTTGTCTTGTACTTTGTTTTGAACATGTTTATACCATTTATTGTCAGCTTTTATATTGTAGCTTTGGCATATTGTCCTAGTGGATACAACTACTTACTCGGTCGTGTCTGTATATATA
>NC_068982.1:168058447-168060718 GCF_001194135.2 Octopus bimaculoides
TATATATATATATATATATTTATATATATATATTCAAATTTGGTTAGAACTGGACAGTCATAGATAATGGGGTCAACTGTCTCATTGTACTGGTTGCACATTCTGCATTTGGTGTTGGGACCTGTTTTCATTATTTTGCTTTTATCCGTAATCAGACATTGGTCTTGTGCAGTGAGAATTAGTTGTTCCGTTTCAGCTTTTAGTCCAGAGTTTCGAGTCATTTTTGCTTTTACTTAGGCTCACGTTTTCTCATTGGCCAGGGAGTGATTTTTGTCTCCATTTCTTCTTTACTATGTTTTGTAATTGTTTTCATGTTATTTTTTGTCTCTTTGACTATTTCTTCTATTTTGTCATCTGAGGTCAGTGTATCAGTGTCGTTTGTTTCTGTCGTCTCTTCGTGTATAGTGAGACGTGTTTTCTTTTTCTCGTGTTGCTTAATTACATGTAGTAGTCTTCCATTTTTGTTTCTAAGTACTTTTCTAGCCAAACACGAAACTGAAGCAGAGTGGTTAAAGATACTCAAAGAGGAGAGTGGAGAGTATCAGCAAGATGATTTGCGAATAATCGGGTAGATGATTAAAGATCAGTGCAGGAAAATTCCTAACTAGTAAGCATCTGGCCCAAATGAGATTCAGGGCTTTTGGCTTGAAATCTTGACAGCTCTGCACAAGAGAATTGCAAGACAGCTGGACGAAATACTGAGTAGTAACATCTAAGTACCGGCCTGGATGACAAAAGGAAGGGCCCAAGTAATGGGAATGCGGTTAGAAATTTTCGACCAATATCCCTAACCTAACCCTAACCCTAACCCTAACCCTAACCCTAACCCTAACCCAAGTAATGGGAATGCGGTTAGAAATTTTCGACCAATATCTAGTTTGATACTGATGTGGAAACTGATGACAGGCATCATATCAAGCAGCATGTATAATTACCTCGATGAGAATGATCTACTGCTAGTCTAAGAAAAGTGTGTAGGCGTAAGAGCAGAGGAACGAAGGATCAATTACTAATCGATGAGACAGACTATCGTGGCTGATTGCAAGAAGAGACAAAAAATTTGGCGATCGCATGAGTAGACTACAGAAAAACATATGACATGGTACCACACTCATGGACTATTGAGTGGACCATTGCTTTAAACGGGACTATTGCTTTAAACTGCTTAAGGTCTCATACAATATCCTGAAGTTAATACAAAACTCAATGGCAACGTGGCGAACTGAACTCACAGCATGGAGAGATAAGCTGGGAGACGTAAATATCGAAAAGGAATCTTTCAACAGAACAGTCTATCGCCTCTCCTATTTGTTGCTTGCATGCTGTCACTAACGAACGTTTTAAGAAAGATGTGTGTGGGGTACATGCTACGCTAAGACTGAGAAAGAAATTGAGAGTTTGACTGAAACTGTGCAGAAGATTAGCAAAGATATTGGCATGGAATTTCGGGTCGAGAAATTTTGTGTAATGTTTCTCAAAAGGGGGAAATCAGTAAAAGCCATGGGAACAACCTGTAAAGTGGTGAAACTATAAAGGAAATTGGAGAGGAAGGATATAAGTAGTTGGGTATCATTGACAGAGATAAGATGAATGAACACGAGATGGAAGAAATGTATAGGAAATAGTATTTGAGAACTCGGCTTGTGCTCCAATCGAAGCTAAACGGTCGCTATAAGATTAGAGCAATTAACACGCGGGATGTTACTTTGATGAGATATGGGCAGGAATAGTATCTTGGAAGAATCATGAATTACAAGAGATAGACAGGAGAACACGTAAATTAATGACAATAAACAAGGAACTACACCCCAAGAGTGATGTGTCACGATTTATGTAAAGAGGAATGAAGGAGGACGCGGATTAGTGTGTTGTGAAGGTTGTGTAAGGGAAGAGGAGAACAGCCTGGCTTGGTATGTCAAGGGGAGTAAAGAAGAAATGATTGAATCAGTGAAAATTCAGGTAAACTTAAAAGTGAACGAAGCCGTAGATCCAACACAATCTAAGAAAGACCAGAAAGAGCAGTTGAAGAAAATTTGGCAGGACAAGAAAATGCACAGTCAGTTCTTGAAGAATGAAGATGAGATTGATTGGAATAGAACCTGTCAATGGCTAAGAAAAGAGACTTAAAGGAGACCACAGAAATATTATTGAGCAGCGCTCAAGAACAAGTTCTGAGATCAAAGTACTCCAAATATCACATTGTTAAAAGCACTGACACGCCACAGCGTAGAATGTGCTCTGAAAAGGGAGAAAGTATAAACCATATTGTTT
>NC_068982.1:168060974-168061856 GCF_001194135.2 Octopus bimaculoides
CCACTGACTGCTGTGCGGTAAAGCAAACATCGAGAGAGCCGAACAGTGCTATGAACACAAGCCAGAGGGAGTAATGGAAAACGAACATTACAAGATACACTGGGATTTTAACATGCAGTGCGACCAATTCATAGAGGCAAGACGACCAGATATCGTGCTCAACCACAAAAATGAAAACGAAGTAAAGATATTAGACGTTGCAATACTAGGCGATTCGAGGGTGAAATGTAAGGAAACAGAAAAGATTGAGAAATACCAGCCACTGCGGGTGAGATAGAAAAGTAGTTATGGGGCATGATGAAAGTAATGGTAATACCGGTGGTAATTGGAGCATTAGGAGCAGTTTCCAAGGGCTTTGAAAAACATATTAAGAATACTGGAGCTGCTGTCAACTCGCATTCTAAGGAGAATATTGTCTCTTTGAGTCATAGGAGAAGGCACTACTTGAAAGCTTTGATGATTTTTTGTCGCCTGTTTTCAAGTAAAGAATAACCGGTAATTAAGAACTATCTGGGAGTCTTTCATAATAGATGATGGCGATGATGATGATGATGGTAATAATAATAATAATAATAATAATAATAATAATAATAATAATAATAATAATAATAATAATAATAATAATAATAATTCTTATTATTATTAATTAATTAATTTATTTTTAGCCTGCATGTTTGTTACAATCACTTGCTAATATACACCAAGCGACCAAAAGCGAGTGAAGGAAAAATTATGTTACAGTATGTCTGACAGCTTGAGAGGGGTGGGGGTGGCAGGGGCAGTAGTGTAATATCTTCATGTAACACAACATAAGGATTTTCATTGACACTGTTTTTCTAAGGATGTAGGCTGTTCTTATCTGTACAATCTTTTTGATGTATG
>NC_068982.1:168066210-168068710 GCF_001194135.2 Octopus bimaculoides
TATATATATATATATATATATATATTAGACAAAATGAGATAATAAAGCCATGGTTGTGAGGAGTTTTCAAGCAATTCCATTTAATTGAACAATGCAATCATTACATCAGTTTAAATACAGAGCAATCCTCACCTGCATAAAGACAGAATTTAACTAACTTAAATTAAAACAGATGGACACCTGAGTATAATTTTGCCTAAAACCTCCAAGAAGATAAGGAGATTTTAGGTAAAATTATAGCAAGGTGTCCATCTGTTTTAATTTAATTAAATTCTATGTCTCTGCGCAGCTAAGGATTGCTCTGCATTTATATTGATTTAATGATTGCATTGTTCAATTAAATGGAGTTGCTTGAAACGATCGTACTGCATTACCTCTAGATATCCTTGTGGCTTATTTTGATTTTAATTACCTAATTTTGAAATTGTATGGATAGTACCGTACTAAATTCTGTAAACCTCAACTTAAGTACCATATTCATCTGAATATATATATATATATATATATATATTTATATATATATATATATATTTGTGTATGTGTGTCTTTGTGTTTGTCACCCACCATCGTTTGACAACCGATGTTGGCATGTTTATGTCCCCATAACTTTGCGGTTTAGCACATGGATCTGATAGATTAAGTACTAGGCTTACCAACAATAAGTCCTGGGGTCGATTTCTTCAGCTAAAACTCTTTAAGGTGGTGCTTCAACATGGTCGCAGTCAAAATGACTGAAACGTGTAAAAGAATAACGAATATATTTGTACAGACAAACTACATCAATGATGCACTCAATAAGTAAGTTATTGGATATGTTCCCGTGAAGCTTTCTTATTAATTAATTGCTACATCATATACACAGGAATGAGGAAAGAGTAAAGTGGAGCAGCTATTTTAACATCTACATTATCCCTTTTGCAAATACAATCAGTCATAAATCTGATAGGAGATTAAAAGTCGACGATGCTTTCTACTAGCAAGGGGCATTCAGTCACATACTTTAAATATTACAGAATTTCAGTGTTCAAAAAACAGTTATTTATAACTGAAAGATTGTATGAAGGTAGAGAATGAAAGAGTATGAAACAGAAAGAGAAATAGAGGATACATAGAAATAGGAAAAACTAAAATATACCTGATTTATATGTGTATGCACAAAATTAAGTCGGACATCAGTCGCTAAACTCGGTAGATGAAATGAAAACAATTTTGTTGACCGAATTTTCTTGATTGATGAATGTAAATAATTAGTGACAGATAACAAGAACAATCTGAACGAAGATAATTAAATACAATAGAGTAATGTAAATTCAAGTAAGTAAATCTAAGTCTGTTGATTCTCGAGAGTGCTCATAGGGTAATATTTAAAATAACTAAAAGTTATAGGTTTAAGTCTCCTTGAAGACTTATGTTTACTTCTCTGTTTATACAGCATTTCTACTTGCAGCACATGCACACACGAAATGTTCTCCACAATATCGACAGTAAGGTTCTCATTTAGTTTTGCGCCTAGTATTAAAAAATTACTAGTAAGTAACGCTATGAGCTCGGGCAGAGGCAGAATATGCATGTAGAGATTTATTATTTTTTCATTATGTTTCGTACAGTTTCTTTTTATGATCCTTGGGTCAACGAGAGTCTACATGTAACTCCAACATAAAAGTGGCTATGCTCCTCGGCCAGCACATTTGAAGAGTCATTAATATTCCTTAGTGCAATAGTTGTCATGAATCCGACAGTAACATTCTAGTGAATTATATAACACACCCAGCATCGTAATGCTCGATAATATATATTGTAAAAAAGGACGATTGGATTATCTGGTAGTGCTATAATAGTTTCATTAAGAGTTTTTATTGTGACTCAGAGATACAGTCAGGTAAAAATAATGCACAATATTCATAAACTTATGTAATACGTTGCGCAAGTCAAAAACCACAAGGCTTACCACATGCACATGCGAACAGTAACGCGCTCACTAACTACTGAAGTTTTGAATGAGTATCACTAACATTTAAGAAATGTAAAGTCGGTTGAAATACATTCAGAATAAATTAGTAAATTATAGAATAAAAATAGGCATCGGCTCAAGACTAAAAATGTGAAGACTTGGCAATAAATAACTTAGGCAATAACTCATGCAAATTTTACTGTGAATTTGTTATAGGTAGATTTTACTTTAATATATAGCTAATTCTTGTATTATTCTATTTATTGTACAAACTAATTATGTACTACTATTATATTTTATAACCTATTTTCAAATTTCTGTTTATTAATTAGTAACTAAAAAAATTAATTTTTTTTAAAGTGCAAAAATATTTTAAATTTTTAATAGAATAATTACCATGAAGGATTGTATTGAATATAATTTATAAAGGATCGTGGGCAAGGCCAAAACAATGCGAAATAAATGCAAGGTAAATCACAAGAAAACAAATATGTAAATTAATGTCGACGTACCTTGTATTCAATATTTCAGGGTTATGACCCCATTTTC
>NC_068982.1:168070668-168074261 GCF_001194135.2 Octopus bimaculoides
TATATATATATATATATATATACATATATATATATATATATATATGCGTGTGTATGTGCGCACAAGTGTAATGAACTCGAAATTCTCCGATTCTCTTTTTTAAAGAACAATTTTGTATCAACAGAGAAAAATAAATAATTTGGGCGTGCATTTTCATTACAGCAAATTATATCGGATATCTGAAGCACCATAGAATTGGTATTACCCACAGTTTAAATGCACGAAATAGTATATCAAAATAATTTATTAACCTGCCTTCTTCAATGTTACCGACACAAGGTTTTAACAGCTGTCAAAACACTGTTTTGCATGTCACTTCTACCAACGTTCCTAGTGGTGGACTATGCAACCTTGGAGTTTCAAAGGGAAGATTGATGAGGTTAGTGATTTAAATGTTTGTGTACATATATCAATAGTATACTAAGTACAAATTTCAATAATCATTCAGTATGTTTATAGCTTATCAATGAGCCAACTTATATTGACTACAGAAATCGAAATAAGCAATTCTTACTTAGCTTCACGTCAGGTATGATCAAATAGATTCATTATCAAAGTTGTTCATGTTCAGATTATGACCAATAATTTTTCAGCAGGTATAATCTATTTAGCACTACATTTCCCTATTTCTTATTTATTTCTCAAGACCGTATAGTGTAATCTAAACCAAATTTGTCTGCAATTTCTTGTAAGTTATGCAATTGCTTGGATTCTTCTTTGTTTGGTAGATATGGTATTGCCTGAATCCAATGTTCCTCACGAAAGAGAAATTCTCAGTTGGTCCGGTTTCCAATTGTAGCCATTTTATCTTCACTTACAGTATTAAAATATCAATGATAGGGCCATGACAATTCCTCAAATGCAGTAGACATTGTAATCATATGAACAATCACAATCCCTTAATGGTTATATTAATTTTTTTATTTTCTTCATGGTTTCATAAGATATTTAACTAAATTTCTTGGTTGAGATTCTCTTGAAAATGACAAATTAATCCGAGTATTTACAACATAATTCAAAATTCATTCAGAATTGTAATCTGTCACTTTGTATTCATTTGGAATGGAATAACTAATCTCGTGTTTTTTACAATATTTAAGTCGTTTTCTCTATTTGTAATCAAATTCTTAACATAAATCATATAAGCCTATCGCCATATCCTTACATTTGCAAAGTTAGAGAGAGGATGAGGAGAGAAACAAGGAGAGAGAGACACAAGTATAATGTGCATACAAAAGGTAGATGTTTATGTAACTGAAATGGTATTATCTATAGGGAATATTACTTGTAGGTATTCTTCAGAGGTTTAGTCAAAATATCTTTGGAATCAAAATCAATCCATGGTTACATAATATAGATTTCTTACAATATTGATTTCTTCCACATATTCTTGTCATCAGTAAATGAGAAGGTTTTTTACAAAATCTTCCAGACTGCGAACCATAATTTGTGTCCGCTTTACCATGACGACCACAAAAGAATACAGTGCTTTATATTTTCTTTCATTAGAGTTATTAATATTGGGGATCAAATTTTGGCACATGGCCAGCAAATTAAGAGGACAGAGTAAGTCAATTACATCGACCCCAGTGTTCAACTGGTACTTATTTTATCGACTCCGAATGGGTAAAAGGTAAAGTCAATCTTAGTGGATTTTGAACTCATAACATAATAATGGACGAAATACGGTTAAGCATTTTGCCCGGCGTGCTAACATTTCTACCAGCTTTGCTGCTTTATTAGTGTTATCAATATTGCGTACATTCTAAGGCGGCGAGATGGTAGAATCGTTAGCATACCGGGCGAAATGTTTCTTTGTTTACGATCTCAGTTCAAATTCCGACGAGGTCGACTTTGCCTTTCATCTTTTCAGGGTCGATTCATTAAGTACCAGTTACGCAATGGGGTCGATGTAATCGACTTAATCCCTTTGTCTGTCCTTGTTTGTCCCCTCTATGTTTAGCCCCTTGTGGGCAATAAAGAAATAAGAAACGTTAGCGCGCCGGGCGAAATGCTTAGCGGTATTTCGTCTGTTTTTATGTTCTGAGTTCAAATTCATCTACCGGGATGCTCAGGTAGTAACACTCCTTGGCCACAGCATTAATTTGCTTGCTCCATCTACACAGTGCGTGGTGGTCTCTTTCTGGATATCGACAGGCTGGAACCGGACCAGAATCTCTGAGCCTACCGGTTATAACGCTGTCACCGTCGAGGGCTTCAGTTTCATTACCACCGCTATTCACAATATTTTGTTTTTTGGTTGTCACTGATATGAGGTAGTGATTATCAGGTTGCGCAATTACCAGAGTTTTTTATTGTGACACCATCAATAGATGTATCATTAATCAGCCCATAAGGAGACTCCATCCGTTTCCTTTCATTATTATTATTATTATTATTATTATTATCATCACTGATATCACTGATATTATTATTTTCATGTGTAGTAGCAGCAGTGGTTGCAGCAACAACAGTAGCATGGGTGGGGGTAGTGGTAAGGGTGGTAGTTGGACCTCAGATTCCTGTGCTATCATAATAGTAGTATTTGTAGTATTATTATAGTATTAGTAGTATTTAGTATCAGCAGCTACAGCAAATGCATTTCCAAATAGTTTTGCTTTCTCTGTTCAAGTACTTCATCTTTTCTTTTTCCTCCTAGTATATTTGCATTGCCCACTGCTGCTAGCAGTTCTTCAGAGCGTCCGTTAACATACTGATTGAGACTTTTCACTTCCACGTTCACACAGTCTTCCACACTTAATAATCCCCTTCCTCCACTTATACGTTTCATGTACAGCCTGTCTACATCTGCCCTGCTTTGCAAAGCCTTACACATTGTCACTACCTTCTGAGTTTTTCGATAAATATCTTGCAGGTCCTCTTTGTTCCAATTTAGAAGAACTACCATATATCTCATAATTGATACTGTCTTTGAATTTATTGCCTTTACAATGTTTTCAGAACTTTACTAAGCCCAGTTCTTGTACTCAAGCACTTGGCCTCTTTGAATTGGCAAATCCCTGAGGGTCTCGCAAGCCTTCACTTCTCTCTCTGGCTTCTGGTCGTACCAAGTCTTACTTGTCTCTAACTCCCACTTTACACATTTTCCAATGCAGAATTCTTTTCACAGCTAATACTGGTTTTGGGCAAGTCTGCGACATTCATTCAGAATATGGGAAATCGTTTAATCAGAACCGTTGAAAATTCGGCACAATGGAGACACTTGCTCATTTCTAAGACTGACCCTTCAACATCTTGATCTCGCGCTGCAAGTATAGTGTTCTCAGTCCTCTTTTTAAATGCTCCTTTCTTTAGCCAGTTCCACCTATGTTGTCCTGCACCCTCACTTGGAGATACATCGAAGTGATTATGCAGTTCCTCGTTAAATAGTGCTTTTTCATGTCCTTGTAATTCATGTTTTGTTCTTTTCCTTTTTCCCTCTTTCGCCAACTACCACTAGCAAGGTTTCCTCACTTTGGATTAGATGTTTCAGCAAGATCCTATGTTCTATATGCACACAGTCTACCACACTTATCAATCCTCTTCCTCCAATTGTTCATTTCACGTATAGACGATCAGAGTCTGCACGGAGT
>NC_068982.1:168074271-168081883 GCF_001194135.2 Octopus bimaculoides
CACACACACACACACACACACACACACACACACACACACACACACACACACACACACACACATACTACGGTCTTTCGGCTTCCTTCTTTTGAATCCACTCACAAAGCTTTGGTCGATTGAAGACTATGGTAGAATACACTTGCTCAAAGTGCCACGCAATGGGACTGAACGTTGAACCATGTAGTTGGAAAATATACGTTTTATCACGTACCCATACAATTTTTGTGAAAGACCGAAAGCTGGCCTTATTTCGTAGATAAAGGCAGGTTCCAGTCTACCATAAAAACACAGGGGCCCTCATGGAAAATGTAACCTTCCGTTGCATTGCCAGGAACATAGAAACCTTTCTTGTACTATCAAAACAAGTATTAGAGACAGCAAAGTTAGATGTTTTAAGTGAAATATCTTTCATTGGTAATTTGTAGAATGAGGGAATATGACACTAATTGTGTCATGATTCAAACAGGGAAAAGAGTAAAAGTGTAAGCTCTGGTAGTACACGGGACGCTTATCTATAACCTGAGCACGCAGTAATTTGGGAAGAGGAACGCAAAGGACGCAGTCAGGGATATTACCGACGATTTCGGCACGTGAAACATTTATCGATATATGTCAGTTGGAATCACCATGAATACTCCAGTGTAAGACCAGGAAACAAAACTGGGACTAATTCCCGCAGACGATAGTGAGAAGACGTTCAAAGTCAGCACAAAAGATAGACAACCCAGCTGTTGCATCCATGTGTGTTCAAATCTCATCTGAAGGATCTCGATCTCTGTACAGGGTACCTAAAAGAAAAATGTGTCGAAAATAAATCATAAAATTTATTGAACGAGCATGTGAGTCAGCAAATGAAATTGTCCGCTTGTTCTTATCGCAAACATATAATTACGAAACCTATTGATCCAAGATTACTCTGTTTTCCAAATGTAAGTGCATAACCAGTAATAGCGGCTTAATTACACTTCGTAATGAGAGTATGCCCTTTCTCGCAGACCAGTCTCATTACTTTCCCACCCGCGTCTACAAGTAGAAGCTTGAGAAATGGACGAGAGATTAGCCAAAGAGGATATTTATTGTCTTAAATCTTTTCAGTCTTGTTCACCATACTATTTCTTTCACAAGACAGAGGAAACTACTCCTTTTGTCTGACATAAGAAAGTGATGGAGTGATCCTCACAATAATCTCGGCTAATAGCCGCATCATTCAAATATGCAATAACAACAAATATTCGTTGTAACTCATCATTTCAATAGAGCTTGTTCGCTGAATGAGTATGAGCTAAGGAGTTTTGTTTCACTGAGCACCTTTCAAACAGGCTCAGCTAAAAGTGCTACTGTGACTGTAGAGTTTATCTACGAAGGGCAATACGCTCATGATTGTATTATCTTTAGCAAAATTTTGGCAGGAAACTATTGATGCTTTCTTTATCCACATCATTTCCAACAGTACCAACACTCACCTTCTAACACAACTAAGAATATTCGTCTTCTGTTGCTAATTCCGATACGCATGTGCCAAAAGAAAAAAAAAAGAAGAAATGAACAAGTGTGGCATGTATTCAAAAAGCTCTTGGATTAGACCATTCAGAGTAGACGCTGTCGACTGTATTTCACTTTCTCTTATCGAATTTTCACAACACTGCAACTGTTTTCGCTTCATGTCGTGTTCAGAGTAAGGTGGAGGATGGTATCATTTTAATGCTGTATGGACACCATATTACACATTTTCTAATCCCAACTAAAACATAATGTTGATGATATACTATTAGCTATGTATTAATAATTCTACACACTGGGATGTCTGCTACTCTAAATAGAAAAAGAAAGTGTTTTCAGAATGTTACATGTTTTCTACTTCGCGAGTAAAACATAACGCTGGTGATATGCTATTAGCTATCTATTAATAACCCTATTATCTAGGATGTCTGCTACTCCAAAGAACAATGCCTCTCTTAGTGTAGTGGTTTTGTAGCTATTTCTTAACAAGAAGTTTCATAGATATTGCAGTATTACATTATAAAACCATACTTTAGCTATTAGAATGCAATTAAAGCACGATACGAGTGTTTTGCATTTCATTACAATCCTCTATTCACAACTTCATAATAATGCATTTGTTCTGAACGAAAACATTGCGAAACGGGAAAAAGAAAGAATATTAAATAAAAAACAGTTTACATGTTTCATATTTTTTAAGATCAGTTTCATACAAATATATTTGTAAAATTTATCGAAAGCGTTCTCTTTAATACGCATACAGTGCAAAATTATTTTTTTCCGATTTATAACTGATTAAATGCCATCGGTAAAATTTCAAGCTCAGTTATAAATGGATTCTCGCCTTATTCCGATCATGCTTATCTTTCAAAAATCTTCCATCATGAGATCTTTGATTTAGTCATCTCTACATCAGTGGTATCTACCCAGTGCAGATAAACCACTGAAAGTTTAGATTTTCTTAAATGTATCCATGATGGATATTTAATCTAACACATCTGAAACACTCTGAATCAGACAACAAAGTTAAGAGTTTTTATAATCAACTACGGCCAGGAAAATAGATTGGAGAGAGATAGGCTCCATCACAGGACTGACATGCTCTCGATAGTGCACGTAAGGGTGTATTTCTGAATGCTAACACGAAACTGCAAGGTTATGAAGCTCACCACTAACACCGCATTATAGTTTTCTTTTATTGTGCTCTATTACTCCGTTGTGCTCTTGCTCATATTTCGAAATAGATATTTTAGATATTTCGTCACAATATCTTATTATCCTTTAACAGAAAGCATTGAATTATATTACTCTTTACTTGTTTCAGTCATTTGACTGCGGACATGCTGGAGCACCGCCTTTAGTCGAGCAAATCGACCCCAGGACTTATTCTTTAGAAGCCTAGTACTTATTCTATCGGTCTATTTGGCCGAACCGCTAAGTTACGGGACGTAAACACACCACCATCGGTTGTCAAGCGATGTTGGGGGACAAACACAGACACACAAACATACACACACACACACACACACACACACACACACACACACACATATATATATATATATAAATATATATATATATATATATATATATATATACATATATACGACGGGCTTCTTTCAGTTTCCGTCTACCATATCCACTCACAAGGTTTTGGTCGGCCCGAGGCTATAGTAGAAGACACTTGCCCAAGGTGCCACGCAGTGGGACTGAACCCGGAACCATATGGTTGGTAAGCAAGCTACTTACCACACAGCCGTTCTGTTAACAATATAACTAAAATATTCTTATTGTAAACTGTGCACTGAGAACTACAAAGTAACCTGACAGAATGAAATACTGTTGATGCTCTACGTTGATAAAAAGGGATAATATTTGTAGTGGAGTAAATTTAGTGAGAGAAGAGTCTAAAGTTTTAAGGAAATTTTCGTCGACGAGATACAAAATATTTATTGGTTTTGAAGAATAAACAATTCAGAATCCATGAGAAAGTAGAATAAAGGAGGTATTGTGAAAAAGAAAAGAAATATTAGGGATGAGGCAATGACGGAGAAACAGTTTTGACATACAACACTCGCACGTACATACACATCTATTGATTTCTGCCTGCCTTTCCTCTCACTCTCTATAATGTTCATTATATAAATATAAACTAATACACCTGTTTGTTGTATATACACCTGTCTTCGTCTTTTGCATTTGTGTAAATTCAAACAATATATATATATATATCTTATATGATAAATCAACATTTGTGTGTGAGTATGTGTGTGGGTATGTGTGTGCTTGTGTGCGTGGGTAGGTTCGTTAACGATTCGAAAACTTAGTTGCTGGTTTTGACATATGGGGTATCAAAATATTCAGTAATCTTTCGGCTACAAAATGAACTTTATTTTGATTTACATATTTGCATTACAAAAATGTAACATTATAATCTTCCTATAAGTCAATTATCGTAAGCGAAATTTTATACCACGACGACGACGTCACATTTTCTATATGAGTATGTGTCTCTGAGCGTGTGTGTTTGCGCGTTCGTTACGTACGTTAGGCCGATGTCTGAGATGTTTGTGTCTCCCTGTATACATACATTTTTGTGACGACTGATACATACAGACAAGCATCTAAAGACAGAGTCAGACACACAGAGGGACGGAGATAGGACTGATGTATGCGTGAAGGTATGTCTGTGTGTGTCTGTCTTTGTATATGCATATGACTGTATGTCAGAGTGTATGTGTGTGCGTATATATATGTGATAATTTGTATACGGTTTGGCCTAAAACAATAAAACACACACGCACAAACATCTACACATACATCTACATATGTGCTTTAGTGTGTATGTGTCTATGAGTGTGTGTGTTTGCGCGTTCGTTACGTAGGCTTGGCCAATGACTGTGAGGAATATGTGCTTGAGTGTGGGACTGTATGTGTGTGTCAGTAGACATATATTTTTGTGACGACTAACACAGACACACACATACATTTAAAGAGAAGAGAGACACACTCTGAGGGAAAGAGATAAGCCTGAGCTGTGCGTGAATGTGTGCTTGTGTGTCTCTTTCTTCGAATATGTATGTGAGTATATGTCAGAGTGTATGTGTGTGCGAGTGTATGCGGGATAATTTTTATATGTTAGGCCTCAGACAATTAAACATACACACACACATCTACACATACATATACAAATGTAGTGAGACATGACAGAACTGTTTCGTTGCTGTGACGTAATTTAGTTGTGCTTGAGCAGATGCCAGACAGGTAGATTTGGTGATGTAGTAATACAAGCAACAAATTCCACCCAACAGTGAAACGCGCCGATTTTGAAAGAGTTTAGCGAAGTAGAACGCTTTAGCGGCTCTTTCAATATAATTACAGAAATGTTATTCCCGTCCTTATAACCAGTTTGAAGGTAATGCTTTTTTAACGGTTCTAGCGTCCTTATCGTATTCCTGCTATGCAGCTTTGACAGAGTTAGTATACCAACGCCGCGCAACCTTTTTACTGCGTTAATCAGTATTTATTCTACAGCCTATAAATTTACATAGTTAAAATATATAGTAAGTAATGTCAAATTAATTTATGTCTTGCTACATATATCCTTCAGCATATGTTTTAAATTCATTAACGTTCACAGCATATTCCTTTGTACACACTTTGATCAGCGTTCGTTTAAAAATTGTAAAATAATAGATTATTTTTGTATGAAAAATTGAATTATGCCTTCTGAATTTTCTAGGAGCTTCACTTTCTCCACCGTGATATTCAATTCTGAATTTTATAACATTTAGTACGTGTTCCCAATACATGTTGACTTCCTGTACTTTGTTACATTGGTGAGGCATTGAAATTGTTGCTAAGGTGATGACTTTCCGACGCTGGGATATTTCTTTTGGAAATACTCCCTAAAAAAAAACTTTTATAGCATAACTATCCAACAGAATGTATGTGTTGCACCTATACTGACTACATTTCGTTTCGCTTGAACTTTGTGTACGTTTTGCTGTTTTCAATATTATCAATTATATGAATGTGTTTGTGCCTCTGAGTGTGTGTGTACTTATGCGTTGGTTAGGTCTATAGTAAGCTATAGTAAAGGCCATTTTATGCCGTTTTAATGAGCCCACATCAAATAAGGTAGCCATCCTTATGGTAGGCGATCCCCATAAAAATCGTGGTATTCTCATTTGTGCTCGAGATAACAACCTTAAATGTGATTCGGAGACTCATCCCTCTAATAATGCTCTCTAGTATCCTCTTATTTTGTGGAATGGACAAGATGGGTATCATTTCAATATTCCACAGATTAAACCTGCAACAGGAGAGCCAATTACAAACTACGTCTATTCTTACCAACTGATGTTAAGACCAGAACAATAAAATCAATTACACACGTATCGCGATTCATTTCAACAATACCTCTGGAGGTATGTATGCTAAAGTTGAGAGTCAGCATCTCCTCTACATTTGTACCAGTCAAAAGAAGTTATGGGCTAAAAATTATGTTCATCTCCAAAGATGCACTGTGGACAGATGGTGATATTCGAAACATAGGGCAACTTATAATCCTCTCATCATCATTCACAGGTGGTCCTCGATATATGCACGAACGAGGCACAACATGCTATGAAATATGTCAGGACATATTGAAAACCAAATCTTGTTGTCACTTTCACCTGCATTCCTAAATAGAAATAAATAAAATCTAACCTTCTTACAGTGTTGCATTTCTGGTATTGAAGATACCCTCCTGAATGGGGGAAGAACTGCTCATTTCATGTTCAAGATCCCTCTAAACCTTGCAATGAAAGATCTCAAATGTGCAACATTTCCAAAGACCCTGCAATAAACTTGCCTCATTGTTTGGGATGAGTGCACTCTCACATCGTGGAGCTCCAGAGGTACTTGACCGTATCCTCCAAGACATAAAAAACAATAGCACTCTCTCTTTCAGATTTTCGTTAAACGTTGCCAGTTATCCCCCAAATGATCAAAAGCTGATTAGGTCAATGCATGCTTTAAAAATCATACTTTTGGAGACATGTGAAAAAACTTCATCTTACAAGCAACATCAGAGTACTTCTACAAGGTGATCATACGAGCTTCTTAAGATTGGTAATGGGATATTGACATACAACTTCAGCTACATGAAATGAAATTACATGCGGTCAAATTTATCTCTCAATTATACTGATGTAAACTGGCTATGTGAAATTGCTATAGTAGCTCCAGCTAATGAAATGGTTGATAAACTCAATCATGAACTTCTTCAAAAGTTAGCAGATACATCAGAAAAGACTTTTCAGTCAACTGACAACAGTCGATCACGATCGGTTTTTTCAATACCCTGTTGAATTTCTGAACATTTTAAAACCCACTGGGATACCATCGCATAACTTGACACTAAAACTGGGTGCCCCCATTGTAATGAATCACGCATAATTGTTACTTCTATAACGTCCCATGTCCTACAGGCAACAGTCGTAACAGGTTGTCACAAAGGAGAAAATGTCTTTGTTTCAAAAATCTTCTCATACCTACATTTGTTCCATTTTAAATTTGAGATGCTTCAGCTTCCAGTCAAACTAAGTTTTATTATTTCAATTAGCAAATATCAGGGTCAATCCCTCGAGATAGTTGCACTTGATCTCTCTTCTACACGATTCTCCCACGGCCAGATCTATTTTGCTTGCTGGTGAGTTGGAAGCAGCAACAATTTATTCATTTCGACACCAACAAAAAAATCACCCTGACGTTCATCAACATTGAAAGCTTTTCAGTTCTAAATTTTATTATCATTACAATTTGGATATTTTTCAATAAAATATAGATATTCTGAAATAATTATCAGAATATATCTTTAGATTCAATGTTTACTAATCTGAATAAGAACAGCAAGCTTCCAGCAGGAAAAATATCACAAAAACTGTTACTCAGAGAATCACGTTCCCCCTCGTCGGACGAACGGGAACATGAAACAATTTGTATGATATTTTTGCAGCTGTTTAAATAAATCATATTACTCTACCTCTGGTATTTAACAACTATCTTTTTCACATTGTTTCGCATTTATGCATTTATGTACTTACTCTGGTATATATATATATAT
>NC_068982.1:168083669-168084252 GCF_001194135.2 Octopus bimaculoides
TGGCATGAGCTAAAAAGGAGGTATTGTTGTGAGTCTGTAGGTTTGTGGTAGATGTCGGTTGTGATTTGGTTATTAGGTGTTTTTATAATTAAGAGATCAAGAAAAGGGAGATGATGTTTGCTGAATTCCATAGTGAATTGAATGTTGGGATGTATGTTATTAAGAATGGATTTGAATTCTAGAAGTTTTTCATACGGTTCATTCCATATGATGAAAGAATCATCCAAATATCTTTTCCAGTTATCCATTAAAAATATGTGGAAAAGGTGTCCAAATTTATGGCGTGAGGTATATGGAATATATGTGTTTTGCTATATGTATGTATGTATACATATACATATACTCCCAAGCACACACATACATACACCTGTCCATTTACAGTGGTACATATTTCCTCATATTATGTAAATTATGCTTAGTGTTTTTATTTCTTTATTGTGTTGAAAATTTGCTTTATAAATATATTTATTATGTACTTCATTTTATTTATATATTAACGTACGTGTGAGAGTTTGATAAAAGGAATTTGGAATTATACTCCTTCTCTCTCTCTCTCTAGATGTATATATATATATATATATAT
>NC_068982.1:168089782-168095372 GCF_001194135.2 Octopus bimaculoides
GTGGAAGATTTGCAAGTGATGTACAAGAATTATATATTAGAAAAAATGATAAGGTACTAAGATATCTGGAGGGTTGTACATTTACAGATGTTTATTAATATGTCACATGTTTTATAAATATCACCGCTTGCATCTATTCTTGTAGATTCTTCAGATATGATTTAACTTCAGAGGATTTGTCTCTTATAGTATTATTGAATTTGTAGGGGTGGAGAGAGATATATAGGATAGTAAAAGAGGGTGAGGAATGGGGGAAAAGTGAGAGAGAGTGCGTGTGTGTGAGTGTTTTTGTGTTGGTGTGTGTGTGTGTGTGAGTGCGTGTGTGTGTGTGTGTGTGTATGTGTGAATGCCCGTGCGTGTGTGTGTGCTTGTGTATCTGAAAGTAGTGTCAATGGAAAAGAGAAGGAAAGAAAGAAGGAAGACAGGTAGGGAGGAATTATGTTTACGTCTATACAGCTGGTTAGTTCTAAAAAGGAAGGAGACAAATATGAAAACCAGGTTAACTAGGTCCAATTCTAGTTGGCACAAAAATGTCACACTATTATTATTATTCAGGTCACTGCCTGGTACCGAACTCGGAATCTTAAGGTTAGTAGCTCGCACTACTTACATATTCCAAGATAATCAGTGCACAGCTCTAGCGTTCATATTGCTATGCCCGTGGGCATATGGCGTAGTGGTTAAGAGCGCGGGCTACTAACCCCAAGATTCCGAGTTCAATTCCAGGCAGTGACCTGAATAATTATAATAATAATAACATCGAGAAATGCCTGAGGAATGAGAACCCAGGTTCGAAATTTCCCCAAGACACCTGATGAAGTTTGGAGGGTATATCAGCCGAAACGTTCTGTTAATGACAAACAAGATGAGGACAAATATCCGTCAATTGTAAATAATGTAAATAATGTATATGATATATTAAAAGAAAATAATTTTTGGCCTCTGAAGCCCCCAAAAGTTTTATTTACAAACTGTGAACCAGGAGGAATAGGAGAGTCTTTGTGATTTACACAGATATATTATAGTCTTTTGATTTCAGTGATTATATACGCTGGATATACATTTGAGTAATTATACATTCGTCATAAGTTATTAATGTATTAAACTTCCATAATTATGATGGTGGTTAAAATATTCTTTACCATTAAGTGGCTAACAACCGAAGTCTCTCCCATTATCATCTTTCTTACTACTCCCAAGTTCTCAACACAATAATTATACTCCTCCAAATAAATGTAAATAAATGTTACAACTTACAGATTCCAAGATAATCAGTCCACTGCTCTAGCGTTCATATTGCTATCTACGCCCACCAACCTGGGCCACTGGATTGACTATGCCCAAACAATTGAACAGAAATATATTATGCCATTTTAAAGACAAGTATTCTCTTATCGTTTAATACTGAAATTTTTCTAAAATATATAAAGGAATATATAAAATATGTGGGCTCCCTCGTCACTTCCTCGAAAGAGGGCTCAGCAACGACAAAAGAAAAGTAAATATATAAATAGACGACTATCATCCTATGGTTGCCTGTGTGCAAGTCAACAGTAAATACTTCCCAGTGGCCTCCTCTGTCTGTCCCTGTCACATCTTTTCCTATCCAAATAAACTTATGGAGAAAGTTGATGGTGTTGGTCCCGGTGTCTTGGTTTACTGAAAAAACTGCACAATGAATATTATTGTGGCATGGTTTGAGCTGAGTCAGTTCTACACTATCGTCCTTCAAACTTGTACTGGTCTGGTGCAAGAACTGCCGTGAGCCCATTAGTCATTAGGATCCATGGTTTCTATTGAGTTGTCTTCTCTTAGATAAACGGCTAAAGAGCTGAAGAGTCTAATTGGCACTGGGGCCTTTGGGGTGTCTGTAAGTCAAATTTTCTGGTGGTAATTCCGTTACAGGCTAATTAACCCATAGTTGGGCACCTGACAAGAGCTATTACACCAGTCCAGATTAGTACTAGGAGCAATTGTGGCTCAGTTTTTCCTCGTCTTGAAAACCCAAGGACTTGCAAATCAGGGCCCCAGTACCGGATGATGTTGAATTTCACACACATGATATGTGTGTGTGTGTGTATCCCATACCATACACACACACACCCACACATACACGTGTACATATGTATCTGAACTTCTGCACGCGTGTATAAGATTGCATTAAACCTTTTATTGTGGAAGGCAGTTTTACATACTAATCTTTTGTTGAAAAATGTCATATTTGAAACTATTTTCGATGAGATATGTCAGGTCTATTGAGGTAACGTGACTCGTAGAAAACACCAATTCTATTTTTTCAGTAGACATTTATCACCATTACTAGAATAACTATGAAATAAATTTCGCAGTTAAAGTGTTTACAATAAAATACCAAAAGTAGTATTGAAAATATTTACATAACAAAATTTAACCTAGATTATTTATAAAACCTTTTATGCAATTAAATGCTCAAGGCAGCAATTTTGGATTATTATCAGAGTGGTGGAAAAAAATCGCTTCGCAGCACTTCCTTATTTTCTGAGTTCAAACATCACCGATGTCAATTTTGCCTTTCATCCTTTCTGAGATGATAAAATATAATACAAGGAAAGTGTTTAAGTCGATGATAAACTAACCTCCAGCCCTAAAACTTGCTGACTTTGTGTCTGTATCAGAAACAATCTGAATTCTAAAGGGTTCTTAATTGAATATGTGTGTGTGTAAGTGAGAGAGAGAGAGAGAACAGATAGGCAATAAAATGCTAGAGGGTCGATGAGATAGAAAAAGGAAAAGAGGGAGAGAGAGAAAGAGAGAGAGAGAAAGAGAGAGATAGAAAGAGAGACAAAGAGTGGGACTCCGGAAATAACATTGTCGAATAGCAAACGGCGAGAAATAAGATGAATGAATCAGATTTCAAATGGAGGTGCAAAAGAATCAAAGATTAAAAGCAGCAGCAAAATATACAATAAGATTGGCCACGTCTAACAGGTAAGTGAGCCTAATCAGTTATGTTTTTAACATAGGCTCCAACAGTTTTATATTTATTTTGGCAACGATTCTCTACAATGTTTCAGAAAGTATTTTCAGCAGGCTTGGCATTTAACATTTGGCAAAGGATAAAGAATGTTTCAAAATAAGCATGACGACAGAATGTGATGCCATTTATTCTTTGAATTATTCTGCAGTGAATAGCCCAGTTCTTTCTATCGATGTGTAATCAGCATAACATTTACTGCACAATTCCAGACGGAATAGCTAGTGTATTGAAAGTAAAAATTGTAACACCTGATTACGATAGCAGACTTGCTTAACAAAAAGAAAATGGAGAGAGCAGAGGAGAGAAAAATAGGAATAAAAGAAAACATCTTATAATATAACAATGAAGAAACCTGTTCCGATTCATTCAGCTTCTTATCTTTTAATTCAATTGTTTGGTGGTATCTATTTATGAGTGAGCTGCTAAAAAGTTCCCTACGTCATTAACGATTACTGAACTGTTAGAAGAAAGATTCGTGCTAGTGCTAGAAATGACAAGATGCAGTTTTGACGGAGCGTTATGATAAATTAATTAGCATAATATTGGTTTTCGACATAGGCACAACGCCAACTTCCACCGAGGAACGATATATTTCATTTAACAACTTTAGAATATTATTAGAAGTAATTTTATTGGCGTTGAGATAAAGAAAGATTAAGTCGAATTGGAAGTCGGTCCGGCACTCTGATATTATTTATATGAAATTCACAATCCAATCTAAGAATATTGCATTTAGTAAAGTGCTTGGTGCTTAACAGGCATTACACAACATCAAGTGATTCAACTTTAAGAAAGTTGTCTAAAGGACTTAACCCTAAGACATGGCAGAGGCAATAATGTTAACTTCTTATTGTTAGCACGTCGGGGGAAATACTTAGTGGTATTTTGTCTGCCGTTACGTTCTGAATTCAAATTCCGCCGAGCAGGATTTGCCTTTCATTCTTTCGGGGTCGATTAAGTAAAAATTACGCACAGGGGTCGATGTAATCGACTCAATCCCTTTGTCTGTCCTTGTTTGTCCCTTCTATGTTTAGCCCCCTGTGGGCAATACAAAAAAAAATAGTGCTAACTTCGTTTTGACTAAATACGTGTGCGCATACTCACGCATACACACACATACACTCAAGCGCGCGCATACACACACGGATGTACACACATACACTCACACGCAAGTGCACACACACAAACACAAATACATATATATTCAGGGGTTGGACAAAATAATGGAAACACCTTAAAATTTCAAACAAATTTATTTTAATATGCGGTAGGACTGCATTTAGTAGTAATTACAGCTTGAATTCTACGAGATATTGCACACATACAAAGTTTGAATTGTTTCCAAAATGAATGTTTGTCCATTCTTCAGCTAAAACAGTCTCCAGTTCTTGTAGTGATGATGGTGGAGGATATCTACTCCGTATTTGTTTTCTAAAATGCACCATAAATGTTCAATAATATTCAGATCAGGGAACTGTGGTGGCCAGATAAGATGTTCAACTTCACTACAATGTTCCTTGTGCCATTCCGTAACAACTTTAGCTGTAAGACTGCGATTCCCTCCGAAAACAGTTACGCAACTATAGGATGAATTTGATCAGATAAAATGCTTAAATAGTCTTGACTATTAATTCTGCAATGAAGGGAAACCATGGAGCCGGCGGATTTCCAAGATATAGCTCCCCACCAGATCAGATCATCACAGATCCTCCTCCATGTTTAACAATTAAAAGAAGGAAGTCGGAGTCAAGTGCCTCCTTTGGCTATCTCCACACGTATACTCGGTAGGCGGTCGGAAATAAGGTAAAGGATGACTCTAAACGTTTTGCAAAGTTTTTTTTCTGAAAGTAGTGGTTTTCTAATTGCAGCATTCCCGTGAAATCCAGCTTTGTGCAGCTCCCGGCGAATAGATTTTGTGGAAACAGTGTTCTCGAGGCAGTAATTTTGGGTGCTATACAATAATGTGATCCTTTCTCACAATTCGCGTAAGAATCCGATAGTCGCTATCTGAAAGTCATGATTGTATATAAGCATATATACAGAAAGAATTTGTAGAGAATATTTGATAGGGGAAAGCGTGTATTACTTGGTCAAAACTTCATCAGAAATCATATTTAACATACATTTAAGACTGGAGTGGAGGAAAAATAGTCGGTCATTCACATACAATTCTGTATAAATATTTAAACATGATTTCTAATGAAGTTTTGACTAAGCAATACACGCTTTCTCCTATCAGATACTGTCAACAAATTCTTTCTGTATAAATGCTTATATACAATCATGAATTTTGATGAACTTATAAATAATTATGAATTTATTTTACTACCTATTTTGCATACATTTATTTAAACTGTTTAAAGAGAAAGCCACTCTTAACATTGTCAAAACTGTATCACATATTTTAATACATTTATGTTAACCATTTTATGACACCACAAAGGTTACACAAGGCCTTACATTTTACTTCTGAAAATCTTTTTTTTAAAAAGTGAAATCGATCAAGTCAATAAACATCCTTAAAAAACGTCTGCATTTTCAAATCCCCTTCTCTCTCTCTCTCTCTCTCTATAT
>NC_068982.1:168096204-168103924 GCF_001194135.2 Octopus bimaculoides
CATCTAATAATAATGATAATAATAATAATAATAATAATAATAATAATAATAGTAATAATAATAATAATAATAATAATAATAATAATAATAATAATAATAATAATAATAATAATAATAGAGATTTGTTAAACATGACACAGGCAACAATTTTTTTTTCAATTACATCTCTTAATGCACCGTTAGACACAAAACTTTTCTCTGGAGTCCTCTCGTTTTAACTAGGCTTCTATGAATTAATTGCAAACATACTAATAAGAATAATTTCTTTATTGATCATAAGTGCCGACAAAGTATCACAATACAAAGACAAAGAATTAGATATTTACACAAACACGTGATAACAATTATAGATAATTAAGATGGAAAATCACAACAGAAATTCAACAAAGGAGAATACACCACCACGGGAGTGACCAAGGAAGTGCATTGATACGAAGTTACGTTGCCCGCTAGGATTACTAGAGAAAATGCTCGTTTCTTTATTCTTTTCAACCTACATGTGCATGCATAATGTAAATCTATTTACACTGACGATTGTTGCTACATTCACACACCATATTACAAGTGTATTGAGGAGGTAGAACCGCGCACTTCAACCTCATTTTTCTTTCCAAGGGGAACTTAAAAAGTCCTTGACACTTCGTTGGAGAAGCATGTGGCTATTTTCAGCTATTTGAGTCTCATTAACAACAAACCCTTTTTCATTATAGCTATCAGACAGAAGAAAACTATTTGTCCTTCACGGCCAAAGGAAGGCAACTGAACGATCTTCACAATAGAGACAGCTGATAAATGGGTGCAACCTACTCCTGATAGCAGCTTTTCTAGAGATCTTCACAAGTCAGCAATGCTCGAACATTGTACGGGCGTGTGGAAGACGATTTCCTCCCTCAGGCAACTCATGTAGCTGCGTCTGACGATGCTACTATGCTTGTGTGTTTATCCCAAACGTGCAATATGATGATCTAGGTGATCAGATGTTGCTTACCCATATCCACAGTGGGGCATACCTTAAATGCATTCATTAAATGTAGGTAGTAGCTGTCAGATAATTGGAGACAACTGAGCAGGTTGCGGGATTTTTACACTCCCCTCTCCTAACAACTTACCCCATACAATTCAGACATGCGTACAAGATGGGTTTCTAGCCTTAGTTGCATTAAAGAGCGGGTCATTCTCAGGAATGTTCTCCAGACACCTGAAGAAATTTGGTTGTCCCACCCTAGTAGGGATGTGCACGTTAGCTAGTCTAAATGCACCACATTTGCTACCATTTCCAGTCAGGAACATTGATTTTCTCTCCACGTCCAGGAAGACTGACCGTATCTCAAGGACCAAGCCTTTACGAAAGAACACCCCCAACCAGCTTTCTATTTTGGGCCGAATAAGAAGTGTGGAGATTTCAAAGTTTCCATAAACCGGGTACTAAGGCGCATGAGTTGGAAATACTGAACTTACTGATGGCTATCACATCCAAAATTAGTAAGCTGATATCTTTGAGCAGGTGACCCCGCTTCCAGAGTGGTCCCTGGGAACATGAATTCATACAGATCGCTCTTAGAGCTCTCATGTCGATTGAAAAGGTGGAAGGGGAAAAGAGATGTGTTATTTACCCATTTATTGGTTCCGAAGAACATGTGCCTCGTTCTCCGTGTATTTTGGAGGTCCTTTGGGAAACCTCTAAAATTTCTATTGCTGGCCCTTGCACTAGGATTAGAACTTCTCATGTTATTGGAGAAACCTACCCTCATTGTTTTATATATCTCCAAGTACAGCTTTATTATTTTCAAATTTTGATGTAGTTTGAAATTGCTGGTGTTGAATATCACTCCGTCTGCTTCAATGTTTTTCTTTTGTATGATTAAAGACACTAGCTTTTGATTTGTGCTCCTTATCAACGCTAATTTTGGGGAATGCGTTTTGTTAATGTTGTGTTTGTATTCCATCTCCTGGTGGGGTCCGTTTGATATTTTCTTCTAAAATGGAAAATCATGTTCTCGAACTGTCTCATATCACATGCTCTATGCTTGCCCATATATGTTTGAGGGCTCTTACCACCTGGGGTGTACTACTGTTTCTTAGCTGACACACAGAGATACAGTACTGCTTTCGAGCAGTTGCTGCCAACAATTCAGCTTGGATCGCAACTTGGGCAACCATTGTGCTTACTTTCACGGTGCCGCCTGTGTCTCGTGTGTCACCTCTTTGTTTCACTAGAACGAGAAATATGTTGTCCAGTTCGTCGCCATGGCATCAAAAGATTGCCTGTCCATAGAGACACAACCACCACATTTATTTTGTCGTCATTGCTGTAGTAGTTGTTGCTTTCGCGGTCATTGTTGTTATTGTTGTTGCTGCTATCGCTGCTTATGTTGTTTCTGCTGTTGTTTCAGATGTTACTATTGTTGCTTTCGCGGTCATTGTTGTTATTGTTGTTGCTATTGTCATTGTCAATCGTGTTTGTGTTTTCTTTGCTAAAAATGTTGCCTAACTATTGTTATAGTTGTCGTTACAATTACACTTGTTGTTGTTGTTCTGGTGCACGTATTGATTCTTTTAGGCACACTGGGCGGTTGTCGTATTAGAAGGAAGAGCAGGATAATGTTCACTAATGAGATTGATAATAGAAAGTGTCATCTCATCTGCTAACTCGTCACTGAATCTGATAATTCCAGCAGAGAAGGAAAGCAGACGGAAGGAGGTGAAATAATACAAAAATTATGCGCTTTAAGGAGCAGTTTGACTCAGCCCTTTTTCTCACTATGAAGTCAGGTTTCTGATTTAAAGTTTTAATGAAAATTCACAGCAGTAAAGAAATTGTCTACAAAATTTAACAAGCATTCGACAGCGCACAAAAATTACGTCCATCACAAACGATGATAATGATGATGATGATGAGAATTATTATTTCTAAAGACAGGTAAAATTTGTTGGTGTACAATTGATTGAATTAGCCTAAATGCTCTTCTAGTACTTATAGACTTTATAGAGATGAAAAGGAGAGTCTAATGATTCGAACTCAAAACGTAAACTGAATATAATTCCAAATACTACGTGCGCCTCTTTACTAATTATAGCAATTTAACGCCATTTATACTCTATTATTTTGAGATGACGTTCTCTTAATGGAGTCGTATTTGGTATATAAATCGTAAGAAAACATTTATTTCTATTATGTATATTGCATATAGGAAAGTAATGAATGATCATTTCATTGGAAGTAATCTCACTTGGAAATAATTGACAGACAGAATTGATAATAACTGCAGGATGCTGCCATATGCATAGTCATTTATACAAGTAAACCTAAGCTATCAACGGCATGAGAACGTAACCTGGCTTCATTCTTCGTTATAGACATGTCACTTCACTGACATTACTAATACACTTTAGAAATGCATTAATTTCACAACGTTTCATTTCACTTTTTATATACATCTGAAACATTGTGCCTAAACATTTCCTTTATACACTCTTCTGAATGTAATGGAAAATTAATATTTTGTTCAAGTTGTCAGAATGATACGACGTTCAGTCACTTAAATACCAATCTACGTTATGACACTGTTGTCTGTGTCTTATTAAAAGAAACGAATATATTATTTAATTACATAAGAAAACCATCCAGACATAGAATTAATTAATTCAATATACGAAAGTATATTTTTATTATTGCAAAATTATCTATTGTCAGAAAATTTTCCTCCTCGAATTTGCGGCTTTATCCCCAACATTATTCTATTGTAAAGTACTGCATATATTTTTGACACAAAAATATGTATTCATATGTTGAAGACGTTAGCTAATTCTACTGCTACTCATAGCGATTAATGCTATTCACTTTGGTGATTGGTTATCAAACTCACAGCAGGAGCAGGCTATGAATTACTGATTGGCTACTAAAATCATTTCACGAAAACAATTTCATCGCCAAGAGAAATATGTGAAAATAAAAACTTTTGTAAAAGAAATCTAAAAATACAATCCGTTTGTTGTCAGACTAGCTTCTTTAACAAGTTACTTTCTTTTTATTTATCTCAATAGTGAGTACTGTAGAGGAAGAATTAAACTTTCATTAATCTATGCTCAGCCTGTGGGTTTCTGTTGCTGCATTGAATGTAATTCGCTTTACGTATACCATTAAGATAAATTAGATGGAGTTTAACACTCTTTCTCAGTTTCTTGTAGCAAATAACGGACATTGTGTTCTTGTGAACACAAAACAATGATTTATTATTTCCCAATTACAATTACTGACTAGATTCAAAGAATACCAAACAAGCCAAGCCAAAAAATATGATTGTATTTTGTAACTTCAGCCATATTTTTTCTATGTCTAAGATCTGATAAGTAAATGCGGTATGGTGTTGCAGTCCCACAATTTTATGCGTGAATGTTGTTGGTTATTTAGTAAGCACGATTTATTGAGTTAGATTGTACCTGAGATGTAGTGAGTACTGTACTATATTTATCTTTCAATAACTACATGAACACGTTGTCTTCTGTTCTGCGCTTACAGTAAGGTTACATATCTCACTATCAGTATTACTACGTAGTCTGCTGTTTGACGTCTCATGATCAAAAGTATTATTCAACCTGTATGTTTTGCTGACTTTGGAGTAAGGAAAGTGAGATGTGGCGTCCTTATCTATCCCCAAAACACGAGGAACGAATGCCGTAAGCATTTGTGTGTCTCAGGAAATTGAATTTACTTGCAGCCTCCAAAATCAGTAAAAATGTACATCATCGAAAAGTAATGTTTCAATGGTTTGGAAATATGAGATATTAGCGTCCAAAAGTTATGAACACTAATGCCTTAATGAAAAGAATGAGTTCCCAACTGTCTAAGTCCTTCATTTCAATTACTGTATGGCATTACATATGAGAAGGTAATCGATAGTACAATTTCGACTTCTGTTATCATGTTTGTATTATTTTTGATTTGTAGTAGATATGTGTAAGACAGGTCGATGTAGGAATAAGATCATTCAGTCTTACTCGTGCAAGTTATATGAGCATATTCTTTGTGTAACCTTTGTAAAGATTGTAGAATATTAACTGATTGCTATTTCCAGCAGGGCAAGTGACTGCATAGTAGACGCCTTTATTAATTGCTTTGTCTAGAGTTAGGATTATAAGTAGAAACTCTAAGGCCATCGTTAATAAATGTTTTGCAGTAGTTCAGGTTTTAAATTCCAACTAAGTCAACTTTGGCTTTCAGTTATCTAGGGATGACAAAATATATGTCAGTAATGTACTAAGTCAACCGAGTCGTCCTTCCTAGTAAAGGTTGTTTTTGTATGGAGCTACTCCATAGAAATATATATTTCGATGGCTAGCAACATATTCCTGTGAAATATAAATGAAATCAAATAAAAATATTTCTATGTTGAATTAGTTTCGGCAATTTTTCAGACAGTATTTCGTGACTCCATATAAAGTTCTTGATGATAGAAAATTAAAAACTACTTCACTGTTCTGTTCGACAATAGTGACTGTACTCGCAATTGTCGGATCGGGTTGCTTCAGGATAGAATTGGAAAAAATAGCGGTGATTCAGTTAGATCATTTGTATACAGTACACGAAAACATTGTCTAAATATATTTGTATCATTCCAGAAAGTAAATAAATAAATAACTCACGCTTCTTTGATTTGTGCTCTATTAGCATAAGTTGATTGTCAAGTTAGAAGGTCGTGAACATATCTCAGTCGAATCTATAATGCATTTCGCACAGCAAACGTCCTGAAAAGCCAATTATTAAACTCAAATGCATGAAATATTCGGTTGAATATTTTTACACAACTTCAATGCCAAAACTATACAAAAATAAATAAAAGAAGAACGAAATGCTGCTCACACAAATCAAAAATACACATTAAATCTAAAAGAGTAAGGAAAAACAATACGAATTCGATTACTATTCGATCTGCCAGATACTGTTGTTGTCCTGATTTTTATCTTCGAAGTTAAAGAATTCACTGCTACAATTTCTTATTTTCAATGTGTTAAAAGTATTGCACGTGATACTTTTGACAAATTGTTCCTGGTGAATTTTTCAAATGGGTGCTACTATTCCAGCAGATATTGAGTAGGGCAGAGGCGGTTATTTTGTTGGCAATTCGAAGAACTTACACATCAAATGCAATAGAGATAAAATTGTAATACGAAAAATGATAAAGTAACTCAATAGAGGAAGAAATTGCACTAAATATCGATTAGTTTCTCAGATATAATACTACACGTTAACAGAAAGGAAGAAATGAGATATGACATTCATTCCTTCCTAAAGAACTTTAGTGCCCATCACTTTTGAACAGTAATATCTCAATTTCTATATATCTATATTCTATATATCTGATTTTTCTAAACCGTGAAAACGCTTAATTTCGTCGATGGAATGAACTGATTTTGGGAGTTGCAGATAAGAGCATGAAATAAGTAATGCATAGTAGATACATATTTTAACCTGTTGAAGCATGTTATGATGGATGCAATGTTTTCAAAACAAATGTATGTAACCACAACATTAAGAGCGTTGAAAAGCTTGTATTTTTGTGTGCTTTAGAAGGAAGTTTAAAATGTAATGCTAGAAAAAATCGGTGATTTGAAAATAGATACTGGAGCGTAGTTTACAAATTTTCCCGCGCGTTACTGTAATGGACTATCCTATATATGGAAAATTGTCGCAGCAGGTGTTGTTGTTAAGGTTATTTAGTGTTACTACCGGAAGGTGAGAAAAATGTGGTGCTTTTCTTGCTACCTATTCCCGTACTAGTAAATTTGTGAGTATATGAATACTTATTTAATTTTATGCATGTTTTTATCTAAGAGTGATTGAGCTTTCATTTAGTTTTAATTCCTATCTGAAGCTATTTTACTTCAATTAATAACTAAATATTTTGTTATACGCGTAAATACGAAAATGTAAGTTATATTCTGTTTAAATCCTATAACTCGGGTGGAGGCCATGAAGAGGCTGCGCAGTAAAATCGTGAGAAGGTGACTGACTGTCTCCCCAACATTCAATTCAGTCAATCTGAACAATAAGACCTTTAAGCTATGTCCAACACTTTCGTCATTGGTTGAGGAATCGAAAGCCATTAAGGCAGAGTAATCAGCGTCTATCTTAGGATAAGAATTGCATACGCCAACCAGACCATAAAGAGGAAGCACCAGGAAGCTGTGAAGGAAGTGGAAATATACAGGAGGCACCATGAAATTGTTGGTGTAGTCTGTGAAGAGCGGTCAGGTTTTGGCAACTACAGCACGAAGAGGTGGATAAACACCGATACCAAGTTCATGAGAGAGATAATAGGTAAAAGCGTCCCAAATTAAACTGGAGATCACCGAGAGAAGACAGTAAGGCTTTTTCCCACAGTGACAATGGATTTAGTAGGACCGGGCACTCGAGAATTGACAGTCCTAAAAGGGACTGTGAAGTACAGAGTGAGGAAAATTGTCCTTCCTCTTGCATGCTGTCCATGATCTCTTCCCTCAAATAACCTTGATATATGGGGAACAGAGGAAGATCCACCTTGCAATTTGTGCAACGTTCTTTGTACCCTGAAATGCATTTTGGCAAGAAGCCTTAAAGCACAGGAAGAAGGCCGATTCAATATGACAAGTTCCTCGCAAAAATCTGCAAATGGACAGGTTTGCAAATGTGTAAGGCTCTTTCTACCTATATATATATATATATATATATATATATATATAT
>NC_068982.1:168104501-168106095 GCF_001194135.2 Octopus bimaculoides
TGTGTGTATGTAGATTTAATCAAAAGACTAAACGTGGTACTTAAAATGTCTGTGGCACCAGAATTTGGTAGGGTAAACACCAAAAACAAAATCAAGATATTTGGTGAATTAAATTTGAAGAAAAGCAACAAAAATGTATTAGGTTATAACAGTACGTACGTTTCGTACAGACTTCATTTATTTATGTTGTGAGAACACCACATATGATGTGCAATGAAAATGTACTCCTCAGCTGCATAATGGAAGTTCATTTCAGAAAGTCATTTTGTTAATGTGTGCAAATACAAGAGTAAGAGATGAAGAGAATACCATCTTGACTGAGCTGATAATAAACAGTCAACAGCCCAGTCAATATGGTATTCTCTTCATCTCCTACTCTTGTATTTGCACACATTTACAAAATGACTTCCTGAAATGAACTTCCATTATGCAGCTGAGGAGTACAGCGCATGTAGGCCAAGCAATCTCAACCCATCTGAACGACAAGGATAAATTTCACAATGATTATTACAAACGTATTCAAATGAATCGGTCAAAGTATAACTGTTAATAACACCCAAGTATTAGCCTTACAGGAAGCTAAACAAAGAAAATATTTATAACCATTGAAACGCCAACGTCACGGCTATATTTGAAGAACTGGTCAGGAATATCGTAAGAAGTATCTCTCATATACCAGTAGATACAAGGATAGCTAACAGGTTTGTAGTCCATTATAAGATACTAAATTGGAGACGCTTTAATAATAAATTAGTGTACATGAATGATCACTCACCCTATCTCCAAACATGAAAAGAGTTCGAACGAGAAAGGTAATCGTTCACGTATTCATTCAACCTAGATATTTCCTCTGATATGGCTGGGAGCTTGCTGACGCTAATTAGAAAGCATTTCCCGAGAACATATAAATTTCCAAGCTCTTTAATTCCTATAATCTCAACGTCAAGGTAAGTTATACATGCTTGGCAAATATCGCTTCTAACATAGCACGACGCATCAATCCTAGACAATATTCTCTGCACAGTCCAAACCGTATCTGCTGAAATCCTAGCAATTGCTAACTTGGAATATCTTTCTTTACAAAAGTTTCAGTGTATATAGCTATCCTCACAATACCAGCTGACATTACGAGAAACTACATAGACATAACATGTAACGTTTAAAGAGTAAATATACACAAAAGCAGGTTAACTTTCCATGCGGTAATTTTTGTCACTGAAATATGATACCCTACAGAATACCGAATAACTGACGGAAACAATCTGCCTAATTATCACGTGGAATATGTAATGAAAGTATCGTAACAAGCAAACGAAATACCTGAATGACCTGAAATGACCAATACCTTTTTTCAATCTTTTAAAATGTTCTTTTAACTTCTCTCCACCCTGATTCAAATCGTCTGCTGATGTGAATGTGTTCTGCAGCTACGGATCTTTAAGATGTAGGTGTGCAAAACTGCCATAAAAACGCCCAAAAATGTGCTATCTTCATTTGTTCATTCACTTATATTTGTATAGACACCCTCACACACAAACACTCCCCATTCATATATATATGTATATATATATATATATATATATATATATATATA
>NC_068982.1:168106109-168110391 GCF_001194135.2 Octopus bimaculoides
AGAGAGAGAGAGAGAGAGAGAGAGAGAGAGAGAGAGAGAGACTAAGAGAGAAGCTTATAAGCTGTTATGCAGATAAGCTAAACAAGTGTGTATCAATTATCTTCAAGACGGCCATACCTGCAAAGATTATCCCGCACAGGCAACGCAACATCTACCTGCCAGGCAAGAGTCCACCAGAATATACAACTCACATCTCCCTCTTCCAGTCTCAGAATTTTTTTATAGTAATCGTTGCTTAATATCATTCGCTAAACCTGTACATCAAATATGTGTTGACTTTACACAAATTCTATTGTAAGGTGAGATCATGGCTGGATTCCAGATGCCAAAGACCTTAAATTTACGTGCGTTCCATAGAAGGTTCCCGTTCCCCAAAATGAAGCACTACAAAAATGCATGCATCCAGACGCATAAGGTACTGTTACATTCCACCCCAAAATGAAACTAGGACAATATATTTGTAAAAATGACGGTGTTACTAAACCAGATCTAAACGTTCGTTTAAGCGTATATTTGTGTTTTCATGGATTTGTGTGGGAGAATGACTTCTTTTCAGTGTAACGATGGTACTAAGACTATCCATTTGCTTAATGATCTTGATCCCTATTTGTGATTCTTTTGAGGGACATTCCTGTTGTGTGTTTTTTTATTGACGTTCCTGTTGCTGTTGTTTGGTATTAGTTTTGCCATTGCCGCAGCTGCAGGTATACTAATCGCTGCTGAAGTTGGGGCTGTTGCAAGTTGACTTTAATGTTGCTGTGCTTCTTGAGTTAGTAATAATTAAAATCTTCCTATTTTGTCCTGGGTTGAAGATTGAATTCTTTTAGTCGGATGGTGACAACACATATTGCACTAAGGTGTCCTGCCTTCTACTGTCACAAATCTGGTCGTTCGATCAGCTTCAGGATGCTTTCAAGCTTTCATGAATCATGTAGATAAGAAGATCCATAGGTGACCCGAGTTCATAGGGGTCACTGATTCTGTTCCAAGATGCCACGTGCATTTATACTGCTTATTCTGAGGAAGAATATGTTTGTCAGAGAGGAGAATGAATAAAATCACTTACCCTATTCCTGTAGAGAGACAAATTTTCTGTCCTCCCGTCTATTTGGGGGTAACATTTCTTTATACAATCTTTTATTTGTGGTCCCACGGAAATCAACAATTGCTTTGGGATATTTTACCTTCAGTTTCTTGTAAGTTTGTTGCATTGGTTTTATAATTATTATGTGGATAGGAGCGTTGTACGGGGGTGCAATATATTGACTTAGTGTAATTTTGAATATATTTTATTAAATTCTTGTTGTTTGTGTGTATGGTCGTCTAATTCATGATGTCTTGGGAGTGTTTGTAATTGCCTTGGTGTATGGTGTGTAATTGCATGATAGTTTGTTGTATTCTGTATCTCCTCTTCTAGTCTTTCTCTTTTTAGTCTTGCACCATGCTTTTCACTTTGTAATTGTTTTCTTCTCCTTTCACCAGGATCCACGCTGGTGGGTTTCCAAGCATATTTTCTTTTAAAATATTAAATTTGCGAATTTAAATCTCTAAAATTTGCCCTTAAAGACCGAATTTTCGCCACACCAGCTGCATCGCTTTCAGCGAGCTGCATTATTTAGTTAAGAGTTCAACCAAACTTGGAACACCGACTAATAAAACAATAAATTTTAAAGAAAACTTACGAATCACAAATACGCATCCACGTGTTCCAGACGTAAATAATAATAAATGGAAGGGGGACTACTCGATTACATCGATCCCAGTGTTTAACTGGTACTTATTTCATCGACCCTGAAAGATTAAAAAGCATAATGGACCTTAGTGAAATTTGAACTCAGAACGTAAATTCGGGTGAAATGCCGCTACGTATTTTACCCGGCGTGCTAAGGATTCTACAAGCTTGCCACCGTAATAATAATAATAATAATAATAATAATAATAATAATAATAATAATAAAAATAAAAATAAAACTACTGAATAATAATAATAATAATAATAATAATAATAATAATAATAATAAGATCATGAAGAAAAAAATGCTTTCTAATTGTTGTACCAGCAGATGACAACGTTTCCCTAAAAGAAATGGAAAAACTTTCAAAATACAAAGACCTGGAAATAGAGGTAACTCGAATGTGGAATCTAAAAACAGAAACAATTCCTATCATAGTAGGTGCCTTAGGTATAATAAAAAAATATTCAGACAAATACATAACAAAAACACCAGGACTTACAGATATATATAACATACAGAAAATTGCACTACTGGGCACTGCACACATTCTACGCAAAACACTTTCAATACAGTAAACATGAGAGCACCACAGCAAACCACAGCACATACCCAAGGCGCACAGAGCTGCGCTCGGTAGTGAAGTGAAAGCACGTTATAAAAATAAAACTACTGAACAATAATAATAATAATAATAATAATAATAATAATAATAATAATAATAATAATAATAATAATAATGTTTTAATTTGCCAGAGGTAACCTGAAGATAGGAACGATAAAAACACAAGAGTTTCAAAATGGAATAAGAACATTGTAGGTAGTGTTATGTTTTCTTACAAATTGTTTGATAAAATGTAAGTTTAACGAGATAAGAATGCATAGAATTTGAAATGTACGATACACGGTACATTTAAAGTACAAAAGTCAATTAGTGTTTGCTTCTGGCAAAAGAAAGATTTCACTGTGAATACAGCACTGTAAAAGCATATCTGCGGTGATAAATGTATGATTATATATATACACCTATCTATCCATCTTCCTCGCATACATGTTTGTGTGTGCATATATGTGTGTGTGCGCGTGTATATGTATGTATATGTACATTTGGTGTATGTATGTGTCTATCAATATGTATACACACACAGATATATACATATGGAGAGAAAGAGGTTGAGAGAGAAAGACTGCGAAATTTCACCGTACTATTTTTTTCTAAACATATCGCACGAACATAAGATGTCATGAATTGCATGTGTAAATACATATATACATACATGTATAGATCCGTACAGGCGTATATACACACGTATTCATACCCACATCCACTCAGATATATGTATACATTGTGTGTCTATGCATATTCGATTATATATGTAATTGTATTTAATTTCAATAAACACACTAATGTGCACAAGAAGATAGGTAAATATTTACATTATGTTAGTTAAATGCGCTCCTATTTATGTAAACAATTTTATATTAGTGTGGGTCCGTATGTGCGCGCGCACGAGTGCATGCGTGAGTGCGTGTGTGTGTGTGGATTTGAATGTGAGCGTGGGTGAGTGTGTGCAAAGAGAAAAAGAAGAGAGAGAGAGAGAGAGAGAGAGAGAGGGAGAGAGAGAGAGAGAGAGAGAGTGCGAGAGAGTGACAAATACGTTGAATGAAAATTATCAGGTAACTCTTACATATACATGTAAACTTTTTCTGATACATAAATGAATCTTCATGTACATTCCACAATTACCTGCATTGTCTGCAACCGATGCTGCACTAGGGCGAACGCAATATACTTTCAAGAACGGAATCAAATAATAGTGGTGGTCGTGAATTCAATGTACTCGAGGCACGCACACACACACACACACACACACACACACACACACACACACACACACATATCGATGTGCATTGCCATTCGTTTAATCCTACTGGCAAAGGATACAATCTATACAAGTAAACATTAAAAAGATTTCAATAATTGCGCTCAAAATATTTAATGTTTCTTACGACTTGCGTTCACCAGTGAAAAAGATAAAGAGAACAGTCCACAAATGACCGTTATTTATAGAGGCTAGATAGCTTAAGATTCGCAGGAAAAGATGGTACGTGATATCATTTCTATGGAACCTGAGGAAATAGATTGCGCTTACATCTTCCTCGCAGTTGTGTTAGTCATAAGAGTATTTGTTCATTAGTATCTTATTGGAACAGCAATTAACTATTTATTTCTATATGAACAAATTTTGCTACCCAAGGGCTGGATATTGCGCAGCAAAACCTCTAAAATGCGTTGATGTCTCATTTACTTTCCGTGGCTTTCGACCCACAAAGATTAATATACTTCCACTTGTGTCACACAGAGAATAATGTACCCGTGCGTATTAATGAGTTAATGCTTAGAAATATTTCATTTTAAGTGAGCACACGTGAGTGTGTTTGTGTGTGTGTGCATGTGTATGTGTGTGTGTGTGTGTGTGTGCATGTGTATGTGTGTGTGTGTGTGCGTGTGTGTGTATGTGTGTGTGTGTGTATAAATAAATAGATAG
>NC_068982.1:168110855-168121353 GCF_001194135.2 Octopus bimaculoides
TGGTCATTCATGACTGAAAGGTGTCATCCTATATATATATATATATATATATATATATATATATATATATACACAAAATTCAAATAAGTTATCATTATCTTTAGAAAATGATAATAAAGTGGCAAATATAATCCAAATAAGCAAAATATATATTAAAAGTCAGTGTACAATATGCACCTGTTTGCTTGAAAGAAGGGTTTAAACTCTCCGAAACCACGCATCTCTCACTATATGTAAACACGTACGGAGTGTGTAGCAAATATTCTAAAATGAACAGTCGGCCCCATTTGTAAAACTACAAAGAGGTGAGTAGATATCCCAGTATCAATTGATTCTGTTTTCTGTGCCGAATTGACACTTAAAGCTTACTACAGAAACTATTTTAAAAAATATATTCACCATTCTGTGCGCATCTCTTCAGCTGAAGGCCGCATGATTTACAAACCAACAGACGCGCACGAAATGGTAAATATATCTTTTTAAATAGTTTACGTAGTAAACCTAACTGATGAGCTTAATTGTCAATTCGATACAGAAAGCGAAATAATTTGATACTGGGATATCTACCCTCCCCTTTGTAGTTTAACAAATGGGGCGAATGTTTTTTTAGTATATTTGCTACATTCTTCGTGCGTGTCTACATATGGTGAGAAATACGTGACTTTGGAGAGTTTTAACTCTTCTTTTCTAGCAAACAGGTGAAAATTGTACCCTGACTTTTAATATGTGTGTGTGTGAGTGTACATGTTAATTTTATATATACACTTTAGCGAATCGCTAAATGGCGAGCGGGTCTGAAAGGAGCCGAAAAATCGAGACAACGAAAATTACCGAAACTGATGTCAGTATTAAGAATTGACGATCGGCACCTTTCGGACTCTTATGGTCCCTGTTAGTGTATATATTTTTTATTCATGGGCGTTAACTACAGCATTAGAACGGTTTAGCTCTTATTTCGGATCTTTTTTAAAACGGGGGCCACATTTTTCATTAACGAAACACTTTGAAACTTGGAACACTGGTAGAATGTGTCATATAAAAAATCTTTTTCTCTTAGTCTTCTTTAAAAAAAAAGAAATCCCTAAGTTATTCCATGTTAAAGTTGTCGTATTTCTGTAATTTCAACCAATCACTGACGTCCATTCAGCCGATATACATTAAGTGCCGACTACATAAACAAACGATTCTGAAACAATTCTATCGGTGATAGGGTTAGGGTTAGGGTAAAACAGCAAATTTAAAAAGAAAAAAGCACATAAAACGAAGAAAAAAAAAGAAAATGAAAAAAGCAAATAAAACGAAGCTATGGCTTAATCAGCCAAAGGAGTAAATGTAAACAACTGAATACTTGTCAGTGATTGGTTGAAATTATCGAAATAAGACAATTTTTACATGAAATAAATTCGAATACAAAAATGTTTTTCTGTTCTATAACACAAAATAGATAAGTATACGAAGTTTGAAAGTCTTTCGGTACCAAAAACACTACGTAAAACATTAATGAAAAAAGTGGCCCCCGTTTTAAAAAAGATCCCTTATTTCTAGCAATGTAAGTTTTTCTTAACACCCTAGTCATATTTAGTGACAATTATAATTCTCCTTTTTGGTGAAACATTCATATACACACATATGTATATATATGTATGAATGCATGTATGCATATATGTATGTATATGTGTGCGCACGCGTGTATGCGTGCGTGTGCTCGCGCACGAACATGTGTCTAGACATGAAAGCTGTCTAAATGGATTGGAATTGAAATTATAGTTTTCACAGCTCCCCTAATAGTATTATTGTGAAGAATTAAATTAACTGGCATTCGCCGAAAATCACAAACGCGTTAAGCACTGTACGTTTGCCAGAAACTGTTCAGTATTCACCATTTTGTATGAAATAAATATCAATTATATATGACAGAATATTGCTCTGACATCTGGGAGGGTTCTGCTGCTGTACACACCGACGAACCTAATTTCAGTCAGAAAAACGCTATTTGTTGTAAAGTCACTTGCAGACACACTCTAATATTTGGCCCACAAGCGCGCTACCTTTTCTCTCTGATTTTTCTATCGCTACTATCTGGTGTTTTGGAGCTGGCTGGACTTGTGATAACTCTACTCAGACATTACTCACCCACTTTGCTTTCTTCTTTTCATTCCCCTTGATGTGTCTAACCCTTTAAGCCCCACACTAATCATTACACCGAGTCCTTTTTATTCTCAGAATGTCGACCTTCTGAAATTCCCAACCGCTTGTGTTCACTTCCAAACATTCAAGGCACGAAACATACTGATGGAAGGGGATCCAGAAAGCTGATGACAACTCTTACTTTTTCTAGACTAAGCAAGTAAAGAAGAAAAAAATATTTAAAGTAAATATATTTATATAATTAGAGTTATTCAACTAAAACAAAAACGGTCTAAGAAATATCCTCAGAATGGAATTTCTGCTTCACTTCTTCAGTAAGACATTCGCTGATAAGTTTCAAATCTACAAACCAATGAAATAACCATATTTCCATCGTCATTCCACTGGTAGATACTAATTTTAGTTTGACAAATTCAGCTGTTCATTATTAAGTTTATTAACCATATACCAATCTCACCTTTAGGAACCTTTGGCTTTACAATATTCTTATATATTCTGCTATGTTCGGCTCTCTTTCGCTACTGTAATTCTATAAAATTTGCTTATTCCTAAAGCGTTAAGTAAAGTAAGTTCAGCAAGTCTTGAGGAGCAATTCAGTAATCTATTAATCTTTTCATATTGAAGAGTTAGACTTGTGTATCTTGTCACTGGCGTTGATTCGTTAAGTAAATAATATACTATTAATATACTTCTATACGCAGTAGTAAAGACGATAAGGTGAGAAAATGAGTCGAATGCAAAGCTCAAAACTAAATATCAAATTCTCTTACGCAGACGAAACGTCACAACCTTATTAATGATGGAAATGAGATTACGTTTCGTTCATACATTTTTCAATAGGTAACAAACTGATAATTGACCTGTGGTTTGATACGATTATAGGCGACGCGAATTTGTTTACAGGAGAATATGCGAATTACATAAAGATTACTTCCTTCCTTGTAGAGAACAGCACAGTACAATATAAGAAACTAATAATCTCTTCAAATCAATATTCTGCTTTCACTCTCACACTCTTTTACCGCCACTTTCTCTCTCGCTTGATCGTTTGCTTCTATTATCTGTTTTTTCGTCTCTCTCTATCCCCCCTCTCTTTTATTCCACTGCCTCGCCTTTTCTGCCTCGCTTTCCCTGTTTGTTTTGCATCAAGCCATATATCTTTTTTTTTACTTTCTTGAAAAATGGAATAGTTAAATTGCCATTGCAATAAATACGGATGCTTGAGTGAAGTAAAAATCTCTTCAGACATTTTATATCATTGATCAATACGGAAATAAAAAGCTTTAGATGAGAACACCCAGTAGCAAATCTCTGCTAATGCTCAATTTAACTGTTACACATCTTCAAACCAGACACCATATAATGTTTCAAAAATAACTCGCCATTTTATATTTCGATTTATCACAAGCATTGAAGTACTTCAAATCCTATCTATTTATATCTTGAACAACACCCTGACAACTTGTCACTAAGGTAGACAGGTATTCTTTCCCTTCATGAAGTATCTCAACCGATCAACTGGTCTTATATATTTAAAAGTAATATATTTTTTTATAATCCTGATTACGGTACACTAAGGAAATTTTCGTTATGTTTTCAGTATAATAAAAAGAAAAAAAAGGAGGATTCATGTACATCTACGCTTATTTTATTTTGTTTTACATTAGTTAGTATATCATTGTTGTTAGTCCATGCGATATCTAAAACGTAAATTCTTGATGAGATTTTGTAGATATGTCTGTTTGTAAATGTCTTCAGGCTTTGTTGAAACTGTCTCATTTCATTTAATGCATTGGCAGTAAGGACACAGAATTTCGTTTCACCATTCCTGAAATTTAAAGAATCTATAGACTCACGTTAAGGGAAACCCGGTGTCGCCCGTACCATTTTTTATTTATTGAATTAGTTTGAAGTTAGGTGGTCTTCCTCTAGCCACCGTAATGCTTCTGTAACCGGTGCGATGGACGCAGTTAACGGTTGTGCAGGGTCGAAGAGAAGCATGTACCAAGAGAGATTTCCAGAAGGCAGACATTGGGAAGAAAGGGCTCGAGGTAGTGATTAGTATATGATCTGAAAAGAACATAATCACATTGAAGGTACCTGAAGGAGGTGAGTTTGAAGCGTATAAGAGGACAATCTTATTGCCTAAGACAATCCAGTTCGGTGGAGTTTAAGCAACCGCGGTAACAGTTAGAAGCCAGAGAATGGGGAGAAAAGGGAAGACCGGGTCTAGTTGTTACACGGGTAAGTTGTTACAAGCCCATTGTTTCCAACTTCAAGAAATAGGTGGCACTCAGGTCTCTACTTTGTGAAGGCCAACTCCATAGCATCATGACTGCACATGAGTATTGCACTGGCGGGCTGTCACCAGGAAAGGTATGGCTAAAAAAATAAAAACGACTTTTTACTCCAAAAGTGAAACTTTGCCACAGAAATATTTCCTTAACTGCTAAAGCACAAGTGGTGTTACTGAAGTAGTTTAGTTTGTGGCTCATTAGGAAGTGTTGGACGTTGTCTTCGATACATGAAAGTGTGTCCTGGATGTCATGCATTGCTAGTGCTGTGCACGAGGTAATCCCCAGAAATCCATGGTCGGGGATAATTGTTACAGTGTATCAATTTACCCCAGGCAACCTACACCAGGCCCAAGTTTTATTGCTGGTGTTGTTACAAGCCCAGAGATGTTGCGCCCATTAAGGAAGGCTTCCTCCAGGAAGACCGATCGAGGTCGTGGAAGTCGCAAGAGGTGCCAAGCAGCCATTCTAACACTAACCCCCGTAAAACAGCACATAGTGGATGAAATAAACGAACGGGAAACCAAACCAAAGAAGGCAACTGGTACAGAAAAGGCAACAAAGGGGAAGGGAAAGTCAACAAAAACAGCTAAAGTCAAAGGGAAGCAGCCTCGCAGCAAGCAAGTCGCCGATTGGAAATGCTTTGTCTGCTCAGATTGGTATTCCAACTCCCTTCCAGGTGAAGAACAGGTGCAATGCATTATCTGTAAAGACTGGGCACACACTGACTGTACCGAGGGACGACAGGACTTTCTGTGTGATCTGTGTGGTGAGAAGTTAACGGAGGACGATTTCGACTAGATGGCACATGTAACAATGGGGAAATTGACTGATGAGGACTCTCAATATCACAGTTAGGATATGAGGTGGTTCAAAAGCACAGTTAATTAATTAAAATAATATTTCCTAGATACAAGAAGCAGGAGACGTATTCATTTTAAACTTGTTTGTTAACATAATTCCGAGGTATCAACAGTTGTAACAAAGTACCCTAGTAAGTGTCACAACGTACCCTGCACTCGGAGAAAATTGTTACAGCTGACACCACCTCATTAATTAGAACCTGTCTAATTAATGTTATGTCATTTCTGTTTTTTGCTGGTGACAACAATAAATAGAAATGTTTTACTAATTAAATCTGAAAAGAAACTTCAGCTGTGTTCATTTATGTGAGTGCCAAGACAAAAAAATGAAAAAACGTAACAACTAGACCCGGTCTCCCCTAAATATGACGACCAAATGCTGAAGTGTCTTGGTCAGCAACGATATGCCAACCAACTGAGTTTTCTTCCTTTCAATGCAGTATGGAATGTATCTGCATCTGTAACTCCTCATTTAACTTTAAAAATATAGCCTATTATGATTTTCACCTGAGCTTTGCAATGGAGTTTGCAGTCGTCGGGAGTAAAAGTATTTTCTAGTTTTGAAAAGGAAAGTCAATTTTAGTGATGCAGTCTTTCCTTTTGTGTGGATGTATTTGTCTGGATATAACCCTTGTAACAGTTGATAATGTAGCATTTATAAGAACCTTGAAGGCTGAAGTGGTATGCGTTCATGATGAAGAAATTAGAAGATAATTTTCTCTTGACATGTGTAGCTATTGTGGTAAGAGATGTTGTTAACCATTGATGTATAAATTGATGTATAAATTGAAAATTTTGAGAGACAAAAGCGAAGCCTATGACATATCAGACCAACAGAATATAAATGAAAGAGATTTTCCGCATCACACATCGTGACAGTGCAATTTGAGATGACACTGCCCATCAAATATTTCACATATGGATGGCGACCACAAGCAAGACGTTTTGCCACAAGATTTACATATTAGACACAGTAAATATATTTGCTGATATCGAGGACAACAAGGTTTGCACTAAAGTTCGTGAAGGCCGTAGCACATTGGTGAGGTTTAGTCAAAAAAGTCTTGGCTTTTTGACAACTACGACTTTAGAGCGTTGGATAAATATTCTTTGAATGACTATCTTAATCAGTTTTGAGATATTGAAAATGTGAGCACAATAGGACGATTGTCGTTGGGTAAGGTTGTTAAAATTGTATCCATGCCTTCATCAATCGGGAATAATACTTTAGAGTGAAAAGAGAATGACAAAAAATAAAGAGGAAAGATTGAAGAGTTTAGTAACACTAGGAGCTGGGTCTTGGTTACATTATACGGGGGTAATGTAAGATACACTGGCAGGGAAGCTTGTTTGAATCGGCTGGTTATGTCTTTGCAATTGTCGCATGTGTGAGTGGTGGGTTGTCACGTAGAAAAGAAAAGGATAGTTATGAATATTTACTTTGTGTGAACAATGGAACCCTGTGTGCAAAGCGGGCAGCAGCAAATATGAAGGTTTTCTTTGCAAGTATACTGCTTTCAGAATCAACATAGATGAGAAAAGATGGATATCGTAAAGTTAGTAGGGATCCTTTTGGCAAGGAAATGAAATATTATACTACCGTTTGAATGCGGAGAAAGAATGCTATTTCTACCGTGTTTAGTTCTTTGGTGCATAGCATTTGACTCCCAACTACTGCACATAATAACTGTGTTCCCGTTAATTATTATATCCCTTGTCATGGTCTATTTGTTAAAATGGAAAATAAATTTATTTCCCCCCATCGTAATTTTACATCTATGTTCCTGTTTTTTTGATGCGATAGAGAAGCCAAACTGTCATATTCAACTGCTGTTGGAGGAAGAGCAGCGAAATCTCCTCTATTCACTGCTAAGCATCTTTAAGCGTGAATGGATGCACTGGATATTTAGTCCTTGATATACAAAGTATATAATAATCGAATGCTTTCTAAAGGAAAGATGTGTTTGGTCAGTACTGTCGTTTTGTTCAACACTACTAACAGCAGCGGTAACAGCAACTAGATATACTGAGGACTTTGATTTCATTCGTTTAACTAGATTCCATATATTACAACATTATATCCATCTTCCTGGGTATAGATGTATCAATTGTTCATGATACATCTAGAATAAGCTGTAGTTGCATAGCAACTAAGAATTCACCTGTCTCCCTGCATGTTTCCAGTGTTATATTTTGTAATACTTCCTCTGAAAGCTTGTCGCATTTACTCGAAGGTTTTCTTCTTTTATTTTCTCTTTTTTTAATATATTTTGATATTGCCTTCGCCTTTTGAGAAATTAAACACGCATAAAGTTAGTGCATGATTAGCTTTGTGAAAATAACCTGTTCTTCGCAAAGGTTGTTGATGAGATACACAATATGAGGTAATCTTTTCAAGGACAAATTATAACTTTTACATAGCAGGAAAACAATATAAGAAGATTTTTCATGGAGTTAAAATATCTAATCTCACCAATTACATATTTCTGTTGTGCAACATTTAAAATCGGTTTAAAATAGTGAGTCTGTACTACTATTTTATGTTAATGGTAAATGTGGGATTATAAAAATTAATCATGGGAATGTGTGACAAATATTTCAAGTAAGCTGCCACCTATGTTCGCGGCTGACTTGTTTATGTTTATTCATTTCATGTTTATGCATATGAAGATGAAAAAAACTAAGTATATACGATATTTATTGTGGAAGATTACAAATGATTGTCAAAGGTTTAAACACATTGAAGTATACTTGGAGTACTTATCTATTTTGTATTCCTTTTATTCTTTTACTTGCTGCAATTATTTGACTACGACTATGACGGGGCACTGGTATAAAAAGATTTAAGCGAACAAATCGACCCTAATACGTATTCTGTTTAACTCTAGTATTTATTGTAGCGAGTTATTTTGCCGAACCGCTAGATCCTGCGAATGTAAATAAATCAACATCATTTGTCAAGTTGTGTGGGAAGAAGCACAAGGTCAAGCACACGTACATACACGTATATATATGCCTGAAAGATGAGAATCATATTATCAGAAATCAATAGCATAGCGGAAATGCGTCATCTATAACGATTAAGTCGATTTTATAAAGGAGAGTAGTGCCATCAGTTAAACTCCATATATGTTAGGACAAAGCGCTTGTAGGGCGATATTCTTGAAGAATTTCCTAATAGGTAATGTGCTACATAGTGGATCTGACGTACTCCAAATGATGACCCCATATCGAAAAATAGATTTAGTTTTTCATCAAAACTAATCTCCCTTTACAATAGCGATCTTCTTTACTTTAGGGTATATTACGCACAAGATACTGAAGAAATGGAAATATGACATCTTTTTATGCGAATAGATGAATATGTCGCGTATTCGTCGTGCAACTAATTACTAATCTTAAGAGATTTTTACTACTCCAATCTTGATTACAAATTATATTCCGATGTGTTTGCTAAACCATTTGCTTAATGTTGACGAAATAGGAATTTACAAACATTCGAAAGAACGTGCAGTATGTTATCTCCGGAAGAGCGGATCGCGAAGCCCAAATTAAACTATAAATAATAATATGTAAATATTTTTGTTTATATGACTTTCGATCCGCTTCGCTAAAAACAATCATTTCACATTCTCTTGTGATAAATTCTAATCACGTAAGAAATATACAATTCTCGCTGATTTGAATAAAGTTTCTAAAATGGGTAAAGAAATTCGAAGGATTGCTTTGGTGCAATAGTAAAACTTTTGCTTACATTGTCCTGTTTTCCGTTTTCAGTCATTTGAATACTCGGTAACGTGAAAGAAAATCTAAGTCACAATTCAAGAAGTTTCAGCCTTTAATAATACGTATTAGTAAACACATATACACGTATATTTATAGTCACAAACATACATATTCAGGTACTGAGATATTAATTATACTGACATCATTTTAGTTATGGTCAAGATTCTTTATCAAGAACCATAAATATTGCTGTATTTCTGTCTGCCTGAGAAGTAGCACAAGATAACATACAAATGAATTATTCGTACGAAACGTTCATCAAGAACAGCGTTGGATTCAGGTAAATTAACATTGTTGTTGAGATGTCTGATAATAACGTCCGTTTGCCTTATATAAGACAATTGAAAGTTCTATATCATTTACTCTCTCTTTTATGTATTTGTATGTCTTATACTCTATTTTCTATCAGTCAATTTTCTGGCTACCTTAATAGGGTCAATAACATTATCTAGTATTCTATATATAATTTGAATTTTAAAACCAGAACTTGTCACTAATATTTCTCCATTAACCAGCCTTCCCTACGAAAATAAAGTTGAAGGATATATTGGAATAAAAAAACAACTTCAAAACATCAAAAACATCAAAAGAAGAACAACAATAATAGTAGTAATAATAATAACAATAAACCTTTCTTGAAATTTTAAAGGTAGGTGCGCAAATGGTACTTATTTTATAAACCTCGAAAGGATGAAAGGGAACTTCGAACTCGGCGGAATATGAACTTAGAACGTGAAGCCGAACGAAATGCTGCGAAGAGATTTGTCCGGCATACAAACAGTTCTACTACGTCGCCGCCATGCAGAACAAAATAACAATAATGAATTCAACATTTGGCACAAAGGGAGCATTTTAGGGAAGGGATAAATCGATTACATCGACCCCAGTACTCAGCTGGTACTCATTTTATTGACCTCGAAATGATGAAAGGCAAAGTCGACCTCGGTGGTTGAAGATGGAGGAAATGCCGCCAAGCATTTTACCCTGCTTGCTAACAATTCTGATAGCTTGCAGCCTTCATAATAATAATAATAGTAATAATAATAATAATAATAATAATAATAATAATAATAATAATAATAATAATAAAAACGATGGCAAGAAAAGCCCCTACATGGTAAATACTGGGCTAAACTAAATGCGAAAGAAATAGACAGAGAAAAATCCCAGCAATGGCTGAGAAGCTCAGGACTCAAAGCAGAGACTGAAGGATTTTTAATTGCTGCACAAGACCAGAGCCTCCCCACCAGAAATTACCAAAAACACATAATGAAAAGAAATATAACAAGTAACCATAGAATATGTGGAGATCGACAAGAAACAATAAATCATATTATCTCTGGCTGCCCTGTCCTGGCTAAGAAGGAATATATTCACAGAGACGACAGAGCTGGGACCTATATACAC